>NW_028243092.1:0-17479 GCF_964263255.1 Lissotriton vulgaris
TCTCTCTGCTGCATTCAGTGCGTTCACCTTGAATCTCTCAGCTAATCCCCACAGGCTGTTTATGTGGATTGTATAGCTGCCAAGGTTTCAGATTGCTTATGTGTGACAGTTTCATAATTTCAGTGTAATTATGAGTGACATTCAACCACTATGAGTGACACTTTCTCACAAGCAAAATCAAGCAATAAAGATCAGAAATTACACCCATTTGAGCATCGAGAAACTCTAAGAAGATCTAAAAACTGCTGTAAAGCAAAGGTTCACAACATAGTTTTGTTGATTTTCGTGGTTCTTATTTATACACCAGCACACATTGCTTTCTGAGGCGCTGCACAATGTTCAGCCTCTTAATTTCAGGCATTCAGGATTGCTATGCTCATCTGAGCCCATTCAATGTGGAATGTACTATGAAACAGAAATTGCCAGCGCGGATCACACATAACCATGTCAGTTGAATCGGTGCATGTGAACCTTTACCATACTGCTGACCAGCCTTTCTAAACTTTGCCTCAACAGCTTTCCGGCACACTCTGCTCAGCTGCCTCTCTGCTGAAGAGTACAATAACGAGTGGTGAACAGAATGGCGGGCCAGATTTATATTGCAGCCGCTTTGCTGACAAGGCAGCCAAACAATCCAGGGGTATCATGGGGCTTGAAGTCTCAGATGCCCACGTTCTATTTTACAGGATTACAAGAAAATTAAAAGCATGTTGTGTCTATTACAGAGACGCTTGGACAATGCCAGTCATTTAACTTCTTGTTACACAATGCGTGACTTTGCATGTCAGTGCAGTGATGTGGACCACCACACTGAAATGCGTTAGTCAAATGTGTGATGCATGGTACTTGGCAGGTCTGGCCTGAGGAGCGCTTTCTAGAGAGACATGCCCAGGAACTTTTTCCAGTCCAACAGTGGGATATGGCTATGTGCTTCTGTGTAAACATGTGTGATGTCTGAATGCGCTTGAGACGCTGTGGGCATGGATATCTGTACACAGGGGTGACTATGTCTCGGTCTCTTTTCATGATTGCTTGTTAACTGTGTGGATGAGTACATATGTACTTGTATGTGCTGATGTCTCTAAGTGGCAGCCCTGCTAAGCTTTCCCGGTTCAGGTGTGAATTGCTGCAATAAAGTGGGCTGGTGTGTGTGTTTTATATCCATCTTTATGCAGGTAAAATGCATCATTCCGAGAGTTCTACTAATGGTTTAGTTTAAATTTACATTAAGAATCCCTGGCAGGATTGCCAAGAAAACAAATTAGCAGACTTAAGTTAAAAAGAACACAAATCTAGCTGCTTTAGTTTAGATGTAAAAAAATAATGCGAATTTGTAATTATGACTCACATAAGACATTTTAGATACGAACTTTAAAGTTATTGTCACCCGTTCAAAAGTCTTACTCATTTTTATCAACCTAGGAATGATGAAAGGCTTGTCAACCCCGCTGGGATTCAAACCATTGTCTTGCAAATCATACACAGCTCTCAGCAGCCAGCATTTAAGTCACATGTATATTAACTTTTTTTTGCATAGTAAATTAATCACCCCTGTATGCCTGCACCCCTGTGAGCTACCTCAGCAGAAAGCATAAATGATACATATAACTTGGCTAAATTGGACTAGTTGGCCATTTGACGAGATCAGACTGTGTTTGATATTGATCATGTCCGAGTTTGCTTTAAAACTTTTCATGTTGGGGCTGAACTCGGGCAAAGTGTTCTAGGGGTAGTTTCATAATATAAAGACCCGCAGTGAAAAATACGGTATCAAGATAATACACTCATACTGCTTCCTTCATGCCAACGCCTTCTGCCTTCCCTGTTTTCATGCAAAAGATGACTCTTTCGGTTTCACTTTCGCTTCTATCCAGGAACCAGTAATCCGAACGACCTCCAAATCTTTATTTTGAGAAGAGAGAGCAACTTTCCTGAGGAGCGAAAATTGGCATCGGGGAAGCATGTATATATTTCGCCTCAGTGGGGTTCATGTCAGTACCTAGTAGATGGATCCCTTTTGGTGATTTCTGTATTGCATGTCCACCGTGTAATGTCCCGGCGCATGATGAGGGGGTCTAGCCTACCCGCGCTGCCGGAGCGTACAAGTGCTGACGCGTGACGCCAGATGCTAGGGAGTAGAAATAAAGGGGCGTGGCCTCGGTGGAGTCAGTCGGGAGCCGCGTGAAGAACCATATGTACCGGCTCCTGTGCTTATTAGCGCGAGCGCGCTGCACATGAATAACGCAGCATTTAGAAATGCTACACTGGCGACGAGGGTCTGTTTTGAGCCCACGATGCTGTGTGGGCGACCCCTGCAGAATTGAAGGTCATTCTGCCCTAGCTGGTGGCTGTTCCAAGCACAGAGGTGCCCATGGGGACTCTGCTGGGGACAGTATTGCCGAGTCTGTGGAGGGAAGGTATGAGGTGCTTTCCCTGGGCCCCTGAAGTGTTGTCCCAAGCCACCTTGAAGGGAAAAGGAGCACCACACGCTGCTAATCCAAGCCATGTGGACAGCATATGCCCAGAGAATGTGCCAAGGCCCCTGTGACCTGGGCTGCCCATTTTAGACGCACCCACTGTGGAGGGGGAGAAAGAGGGCCAAGCCCCGTGAGTGAAGGACATCGTCCACATTATTGTGCATTACCGCGAAAGGAGGGGAGCGTGGAGCAGCCTACTCAGCACGCTGAGCATGTGTCAAAATGGCGTCAATTCCCGCCTTAGAGCCTTTCATCGTCAACGGTGCCCCGTCGTCCCTTGCCCCGCGCTAGAGGGACTGGACTGATCGACTCCAGATCTATTTTGAGGGGGCAGGAATATCCAGAGAGAGGCGCAGAGCCTTACTGCTCCACCTAGGAGGCAAGGATATCCAGCGCACATATAAAACAGTCGTGGAGGCGACGCCGAAGACGTACCACACACTCCTGACCGCCCTAAATGCCCATTTCGAACCTATGGCAAGCAAAGACTATGAAAGATTCATCTTTTGCCATGCCAAGCAGGAAGCCGAAGAGTCACTGGATGCATTCGATGGCAGGTTGAAAGAATTAGCCGGGTTCCGAGACGAGCAGGAGGAAATCCGAGGGCAGATCATCCAGGGGTGCTACTCATCCAAGCTCAGAGTTACCATCCTCCAAGAAGATGGCAAGCCTCTTGCGGACATACTCACTCTAGGCCGCTCCAAGGAAATGTCACAGGCGAGAGCCTCCCACATGGAAGCAGCCCTACACCGGCCCGTCAAGACGGAACAAGTCCACATGGCGGAGAAGGTGAACGTGGTGAGACCCAAGGCGAGGCAAACCGGGGGAAAAGGCAACCGGACAATAAGAAGGAGTGCGGATACTGCGGAGGCCAGCCCCACCGAATGCAAGACTGCCCAGCGAAGGGAAAGAAATGCAGTGCATGTGGGTGGATGAACCACTTTGCAGCGGTGTGTAGGTCCACCAGAGTCAAGAAGGAGGCCGCACAGTCAGTGCAGGAGGAACCGGACAGTGAAGACATGGACGATGACACCGGGGACTACCCTGTTCACTACGTGTTTGCGATCAATCAGCCTCAAAGACAGAAATGCCACCTCCCGAAGTGCCGCATCAAGATTCACCAACAGGAGGTGAGAGCCACTATCGACACAGGGGCATCCATAGAACTGATGGCCAATAACGTATACAACCAACTACGCACGAGGCCGCCCCTACGGGAGGCAAGGATCCGAGTGTTTGCATATGGGCAAAAGACACCCATCCCTCTAATAGGATGCTTCAGGACAGAATTGCAACATCAAGAGTCGAAGATACCTACCACCATCTACGTCCCTAAAGAGGGCAGTGGCATGCTATTGAGTGGGCAGTCAGCTGAAGAGTTGAAACTGATATCGCTTGCCATGGCAGTGTTAGAGGAGGAACTAGACACCATCCTGGAGGAGTTCAGTGAAGTATTCAAAGGCATCGGGTGCTTAAAAGGGAAGTAAGTATCCCTACACATCGACCCGTCCGTCCAACCCGTGGCGCTGAGGCACAGGCGCATTGCGTTCCACTTGAGGCAGAAGGCTGAGGAAGAGCCGGAGGCACTGGAAAGACAAGGCATCATAGAGAAGGTCAGCGGACCCACTCCATGGGTGTCCCCGATTGTCGTTGTCCGGAAGCCAAAACAGCCAGGACAAGTCCGCATCTGCGTGGACATGCGCCTTCGCCTCCGAATGCCGCCGTGAAAAGAGAACGACACCTAATGCCCACCATCGATGATAATCAAGCGGAGGTGAACGGGGCAAAGTGGTTTTGAAAATAACTTTTGTGAAGATTATGTTCAGTGTATTTTATTGTGAGGAAAATCCAAGAACAGAAGTGAAATATTAACATCTGTTTGTAACATTTGTAATAAAGCTTGAGACATTGAGAGAACATATTTGAACCAGTTGTTGTTGAATGGTTGCGCAGATTGATGCTGGGGTGGCGCTGAGTGGTGCTGTGGTGGTGCTGAGTGATTCTGTGGTGGTGCTGAGTGGTGCTTTGGTGGTGCTGAGTGATAATGTGGTGGTGCTGACTGATAATGTGGTGGTGCTGAGTGATGCTGGGGTAGCGCAGAGTGATGATGTGGTGATGCAGGGGGCAGAAAGGCACAAAAAGTAGTCTAACAAAGGGCAGAAAAACAAGGAAAAAACGAGTCTAACAGAGGGCAGAAGGGCACAAAAGAGTCTAACAGAGGGCAGAAAGGCACAAAAACAAGGGAATAACAGAGGGCAGAAGGGCAAAAAAAAACGAATCTAACAGAGGGCAGAAGGGCAGGAAAACAACGGAAAAATGAGTCTAACTGAGGGCAGAGGGGCACAAAAAACTAGTTTAACTGGGGGCAGAAGGGCAGAAAATGAATTCCGCCCTGCGTGTTTGTCCACGAAGATGCCACCTTTTTGTGCAATACCTCTACTCAACTGGAGTACTTTCTACTGTCTAATCAGTAAGTGCTCCCTCGTTGGCTAAATGTATAGGGGCAGATTTACAATAACTGGCGCATCCCCAGGGATTTGCCAGTTATTGTGCACCGCAGCTCCACCACCCATGGTGCGCCGCATTTACAATGCGGCGCACCATGTGGCAAAAACAGCACAGATACGTCACGCATCTGTGCCGTAAAATCAGTGCATTGCTGGAGCTGCGTCGCAAGCGACGCAGCTCCAGCAATGCTCTGGGGGGCCCTATCTCCCGAATGCTGCGTCAAGCCTTGCGCCTGCTTCAAGCAGGCACAGGGTTTTGACGCAGCATTGGCCTATAAGTGACTGAGTGAAATCTTGTGGATTTCACTCAGCCACTTTTTGGAACGCCTCCTGATGGCGCAGGGCTTTACAACGTGACGCATCTATCAGATGCATCACGTTGTTAATACCCAGCGCCATGGACCATCTTTTGTGCTGCCACTGCGTCACAAAAGTGATGCAACTGCGGTGCAAAAGAGGCGCAAGCGGCTTGTAAATCTGCCCCATAGTGCTTTTACTACACTGTAGCTGCGTAAAGGGCCAGAAGATGTGTCTCCGGTGACCATGTGTGCCTGTGCCTGTGTTACAGGCACACAAGGTCACTGAAGACACATCTTCTGCCCCTTTACGCAGCTGCAGTGTAGTAAAAGCACTATACATTTACCCAATGAGGGAGCACTTACTGGATTAGCCAGTAGGAAGTACTCCAGGGCAAATTGCAAAAAAAATCTGCGATTTCGCAAGAAAATTTGTAAATTCGCAGATTTTTTTTGCTATTTCGCGGGGAAATCCGCGGACTATCTATCGAGGCACCCGCGGAAGGCCACCAGAGAGGAGAGAGTGGAGGTGGAGGACACAGAAGAGTATGTCCGATTAGTGACAGAGAGATCACGGCCACTCCCAATGAGCCCAGCTACTATCGTCGAAGCCTCCCAGGGCGATGAGTGCCTCCAACTAGTCGCGGATGCAGTCAAGTCAGGAGACTCGCGCGCCATTCAAGAGTCTCTGTGTCGAAGGACACCACAAGCCAGAATGACACTGGAATCCATCCTAAGAATAAAGGGAGAATTGTCCATAGACAGCCGACCGGCCTAACCCAGCAGGCAGTAGAACTAGCGCACCGAGGACACCAGAGCATGGTGAAAACCAAGAGCCGACTAAGGGCCAAGGTATGGTTCCCAGGAATGGATACCATGGTGGAACAGACGGTAAGGACCTGCAACTGGTGTCAAGCGGCGGGACAGGCAGATCGCCCCCACCCAGTCGTAACTGAAGACAACCCCCAGAGGCCGCGGGAATGTGTGAGTGCTGATTTTGGGCACCTCCCTGATGGACGCTATGCGCTCGTAATCATCGATGATTTTACCAAATATCCAGAGGTAGAGATTGTGGTGAGCCAGACAGCCACGGAGGTCATTGCCACGTTTGAGAAGACCATCGCCACTCAATGCATATTTGAAGTAGTCAAGATGGACAATGGACCACCCTTCCAGGGATAGGAGTTTGCGGAGTACCTGAAAAGTTGGGCAATATGTCATCGCAAAATAACCCCACGCTGGCCCCAAGCCAACGGGGAAGTGGAAACGATCATGCGTACCCTCAACAAGACCCTACGCATCGCCCTGGCAGATGGGTCCCCCCTAGAGAAGGCTATATACAGTTTTTTGAGGGAGTACAGAATAACCCCACACCTCACAACGGAGGCCGCACCAGGAACGGCAACCGTGGGGCAGATTGTGAGTGACACGCTCCCACATCACCCCACCCGGGTCCCGGCGCAAGCCAATGAGGAGAGGACCCTAGCTAACCGGACCCACTCCAATGACCAGGCCAGCAAATGGCGAGGAGCCAGGGAATCCAACATCCAACTGAGAGACCAGGTGTATGTGAAGGATCGATACCCGGGAAGCAAGTTCAGCCTTCCTTTTGAACACCAACCATGGACTGTTACCCGCCGAACCGGCACAATGGTGACTTCCCAGAGAGGAGCTGAAACCATCACCAGGGACGTCTCCTTTTTCAAGAAAGCTTATCCCGGCACCCCATCGGACTCTGGACACGGCCAAGTGAGAATGAGCCCGAGTCAACAGAGTGAAGACCAGGAGGTAGATCAGTACCCGATGGACGGCGAGGACCTGATGGACCAAGACATCCAACCACTGCCGGCCACCCCGAGGGGAAGCCTGCCCTGCTCTCCCTCACCCATCGAGGGAGACACCAACCCCGTTTGGAGGACCCTGGGGGTGACCCTGTCCAGAGGCGGACAGTCCAGATATGGCCTGCGGAAAAACCCCGCACCGTCATCACAATTGACCGACTATCTGGTGTGACGAGCAAGAACTGAACCTGGCAGACTGGTAACAGATCCATCGTTTTCCTCTTTATTGTAATTTGATTTTTTTTGCTGTTTAATTAAAGGTTAGAAGGAATGTAATGTCCCGGCGCGTGAGGAGGCGGTCTAGCCTACCCGTGCTGCCAAAGCGTACAAGCGCTGACGCGTGACGTCAGACACGAGGGAGTAGAAATAAAGGGGCGTGGCCTCGACGGAGTCAGTCGGGAGTCACGTGACGAACCATATGTACCGGCTCCTGTGGTTATTAGCGCGAGCGCGCTGCACATGAATAACGCGGCGTTTAGAAACGCTACACACCGATGAGGCTTTCTTGACGTGAAATAACAATTAATTAGAACGGCAGCGCGCTAGCGCTATTTATAATATTTAAAGCACATTTTTTAAGAAGAGAGAGATACCTCAGTAAGGCACAACTTACTTAGCAAGGCAACTTGATGAGCAGCAATTGTACAGGCCGCCGCTCCGTGTGTTGCCCAGCAGAAGCTGTACAATAGGGGCTGGTGTGCTGGGCTGCTGAGGGACAACTCCAGCCGCAACAGGACATCCAGGATTTAGCTGATACCCCCGGTCGGGTCCTTAGTGCCCATGGCAGACCACCCTGCTCTGATGCCGGGCAAAGTGCACCCTAGATTATTTCAGAGGCGCTGACTTACTTTGAGGATGCGAGCAGCAATTCGTAAGGTCTGTCTCATGGCCGCAACTACTCCTGCAGCAAATGCCGTCCGGCCTGGAACAATGACCATGAGGCTCAGCAGCAGCAGGTGCACAGAGAGTCTCCGTGCCAGTCGAGTCTGACCCGGGCCCTCCGCTTCTGACCGACCTCACTCCCTGTTGAGGTCACATCCCGCCACCACGGCGCCGCAGAGCCTGTAACACAATGACTCTGCTGAGGGTAGGCCCGGGTCTCCAGTCAGACAGATTGTAAGATTGTTGCACGGCAGTGAGAGATCTTGAACTGTTACTGAACCAGTGTGGGCAAGTGAAGTCTGCTGCGGCCCGGGCCGGGCGCAGGCACAGATGTCAGAGGCACCAGCACACGCTAGTACATGGCATAGGTAGCCAGTTTCAGGCTTCCAGCAGACAGATTGGGTCAGTGGCAAAAATGCGTGACAATGCATTTCAGTGCGGTGATGCGGGAACACCACACTGAAATGCGTTAGCGTCACGCCTGATGTGTGATACTTGGCAGGCCTGGGATTGGAGATGAAAGTCACTGGTCCCCTTCAAGTACGGGCAGGTAGAATATTTCTTCTGCACTCAAAGAGCATCAGCTACTATTAGTCCATGGTTACAGATGCCACACTGACTTTTTGCGAATGTAATTTTATTTTGCAAACCGACCTTTGTGCAAACAGATTGGTTCACAAAATACCTAATCACAGGGGGTCTGCCTAATTAGTATAGTAATTAGGCAGGGCACAATTTGTCAACCCTCTATAATTGGCCAAAATCACAGGGATGGTGGCCAGTAAGGGTCAGCCGGCTACCATCCAAGTCTGTAATTGTGTTTAAATAAATATCTAAAGAAAACGGGGCTGTGTTTAAAACCAAATGTTTTTCCTTTTTGAAAAAGTTTTCCTTGATGTTGGTAATGGTCCCTTTGATCACTGTCTACTCTCCCTGAAACATTTTCAAGATTCATAAAGGCGAAGGTGTCTATCATGATTTTAGCGTTTATCAAGGCTCTGATTTACTGCATCTGAGGGCTAGTGAATGCTAAACTTCTTCCCACATGAGGCCCAGAATTCCCTATTGGACCTTTTCTGCACATGCACTTGGCTTTATCACCGGTGCCATGGAAAACTAACTTTAGGTATTGAATACAGAAAGCATTACCTGCCTGCTGAGGGCTCATGCCACTACACGCCACACAGCTCATACCACACAATCTACACAAACAAACTTGTGGATAGTATACCCTTTTAAGCCATTTGCTGCTGTAGTTCAATTGACTGTAGGCATTGGCTTTAGAAGTTATTCTTCAGTGCTTATTTCTGCCCACACTATTTAATTGATGCGAATTACCTAATTATTGCAGTTGACACACACATTAATGTTCATTCCTTGTATTATGTTTTTTATACTTCTTGGCACGCCCTCTTTTTCATGGTCACCACCCTCCTACTCCTCCGTTGCACCTGCCCTGCCGCCGCCATGTGCTGTCCAGCATTGTCTTTGTAGTGACTGCACCTCATGCTTCCTTCCCATAGTCTCCTGCCTAACCC
This sequence comes from Lissotriton vulgaris, assembly GCF_964263255.1. Taxonomy (NCBI): domain Eukaryota; kingdom Metazoa; phylum Chordata; class Amphibia; order Caudata; family Salamandridae; genus Lissotriton; species Lissotriton vulgaris. The sequence goes on from NW_028243092.1 coordinate 9,542, forward strand.
TGTAGAATGTTGACATCATGATGATGTAATAGAATGCTACAGAGCTCTAGGATTTCAGTTGAGAGATAGGGCTGAGCTGGTACCATCCTGCTTCATGATCATCCTTCATTACAGTCTTGCTTGCCTTTTTGTGTTTACCAGTGCTTGTTAAATTGCTTCAACAGCATTGAAAAACGCAAACATCTTATAATGGCCATGTGCAAAAAAGGTGACTACCTTTTAATGGAGTTTACAAGACATAAGAAACTGCATTACTAGATGGAATCGGCGCAAGCATTTGGATGAAAGGCAATCATCTTGTAATCAATCAATCAATCAATCAATCAAGGAATTTGTAGAGCGCGCTACTCACCCGTTAGGGTCTCAAGGCGCTGAAGGGGGCCGCTACTGCTCAAACAACCAGGTCTTGAGTTGTTTCCTGAAGGCGAGACGGTCCTGTGTCAGCCGGAGGTGGGTGGGGAGGGAGTGAGGTCCATGTCTTGGCTGCCAGGTAGGAAAAGGATCTTCTATGTGAGAAAAACAAGGACCCCCTGGGTACCGATATGGATTCCTAGGGCAGGGTAAATACCTATGTGAGTACAACACCTAGGACATCAGCATAATTAGATGACCAAATTAATTTAAACCAGCAAGTGTGAAGAATAAATATATAGTATATAGTATATAAATTTAATACGTATTGATTAAAAATCATATAGACAGACAAACTATATGATAGGGCTAAAAATACAATTCATTAAAACCAAACAAGAATATCATACTACACTACAATTCCTCAAAATCATACATATAGTGAAATAAGCAATACATTCATGTAATTAAGTGGCATAAAAAATACAATCATAAAGCAACTTGACGCGCGTTTCGGCAGAAAACCGCCTTCTTCAGGAGTCTCTGCTGATAATCTAGAAAAGCAATTATAAAGAAAAGGATATATGTCATACAAGACTAGGTACTTTTCACATATTAACATACTTGTATTAACAAATTTTAAATATTACTAGCTTCCCTATAATTTTCTACAATATGAGTGCATATTCTACATCGCGACCTTGTCTAGACTCACACCTACTAGATTTAAACATTACACAATTTTGGTCATCTCATGTCAGTTGATTGACAGATATTCACAGAAACACATTGCACAGTACTTATCCGTATTGACATGCTATTATCAACATATATACATTTACAATATGGGAAACTTCATAAAAATACATATAGCCTGAGCCACTTGTTTAATGCTAATGCCTGATCAGTGATAAAAACTTTATATAGGAACCGGGATAGGAGAAATACTTTGAACACATGATGCCAGAGATAGCACTTATAGGATGTGTAGTCAAAATCTTTCCTGATGACATATATTGGTTACTTTAGTGTATCCTCAATAATAGTTTTATTAAACAAGAGAGATATCAGATTGATGGCTTTATTACGATGGCGCGAGATCAAAGTGGTGACTAGCTCATATTTCTCTCCTACTTGAAACAAAATATTACCTTATACTGTACAGATAGCGTCCTATTTTTCACTTGATGTTCAATCGTTGAACCACCAAAGGGTAGTTCTGAAGTGCGGACGATGATCAATGGGTCATTCTATATAATCCCGGTACTCTGATGGTGCAAACAAAACAAACACTATAGTTTAAGATGTACGCCTAGCTATTTAAATAGCTCAAATTTACTCACTGAAAATGTCTAGCTGCACGTAAGAGTTTATTGCCCATGAAAAAGGGAATTACCTTTAAGAATCTAAAGAGTGAGCTTCGTGTTTTGCCGTGGTTATTGATGCTGCCAGGTAAGACACTTTATTTTGATAGCTGTCAAAATCAAAAAGAAGGAACCATAATCGGTAATTGTAGACAAATGTGGCTAGCCTGAGTAAGGTATTTGATATTCACTGATCATAGCTCTATACTAGGAAAGGCATATACCTACCTCTCGACTTCACAATGCAGATCTTAAAGGGGGATTCTGGAACATATTTGGTACAGCTCGGTGTTTCCGAAAATTGCGGAACCCGGAATTCTGCAGAGATAGAGAAGAGATTTCTACGTTCTACGTTTCTACGTTCTCGAGATGGCGAAAAATAATGAAACTAGAAGGTGATATAAACAGAACGGTGTCAGGGTAGTGCGCTCAGTATTTTTCCGGCTATTCATGTTAAAAGGGGGGGTTTAGGATTGTTTAGGTTTTTGGTGGTTATCTAACGGGATTCCTCAGTCTGAACTTGATGATTCTTACCTTGGTCAGACGATAAATCACATCGGGTCCTTCAGCCGTGAAAGATACACTAATTCAAGTGGGCTTGTATTTAAAGCTCCAATATTGGCGCGAAGTATGCGAATTGGTAGTAGTCAGAGACGAAGGACTGTATAACCCCGGCATGTAGATAAAGCGAACCGTTTCAAAATGGCGTTCTAAATAGTCACTACTATGATGAATGAGTTAGTGAAAGCAAATCCTCATATTGCTTTCACTTAAAGATAACATTCTAAATTCAAATACTGCATGGCTAAACGATATATGTATGCAGTCAAGAGTAGGGGAACCATGATTCATTCAAGTTCTGTAGTTGCCTACCCGAAACAAAACTCATTTCAAGATGGCGCTCCATTTAGCTATCAATGTACATCACTATGCCCGGATATTTACGAATAGACCGAGATACCGTTGATAGCAGCCGCTAAACAGACTAGTCAGTTAGTTACAATATGGACAGAGAGTTGTCCCGATATTTATAACAGCTACGAAATAATGATGAGTAGTGTCTATTCCCAAAGGAGCAGACAGAGATGAAGATGACATTTCTAAATTTTATTCAATGTAAGGAAGCGTTACATAGATAGATATATATTATGTTTCTTCACAACTGTTGTGAAGTTGTCAACTATTAAAGGTCAATATTGTAGTCAAGGGATGATTCATTAAATATACCTCATACCCAATGGGTTGGCATATCAAAAGCGCCAATAGGTCAAAATATAAAAGAACCAATAAACATATGAATATGTAGTGGATATATATAATCAATTAGCAGGGATCATAGTTCATGTCGTGAAAAGGGTCATGCTTTCGAAAATAAAGGTAGTGGTCATTCAACAGAGTGGGTCATTTATAAGGGACATTTAGATTACTAGTAGTTAAGTGGGTTTAGAAATATTGATAACCCTGAACAGTCATTTATCTATAGTTGGTTGCTTGGTCAGGTAATAGCGTTCTCCCACGGTATCTCAAACCCCCCCCCCCCTTTAACATGAATAGCCGGAAAAATACTGAGCGCACTACCCTGACACCGTTCTGTTTATATGTCCTTCTAGTTTCATTATTTTTCGCCATCTCGAGAACGCCGAATATTTACCGCCACGATCAAGAATCCCTAAAATAAACTCTCTAGAAATACGAAAGGTATGTTTTCACCGTTCTTTACAGCTAGCGGACACCACTAATTAATAGTCATTTTAAACTTGTCTAGAGCAGATAGTCGCCATTTGTGGCATCTGCCATTTTCTATTAGTTGACAATCTCAATTATCCTATCATTGTAGAAATCTCTTCTCTATCTCTGCAGACTTTCGGGTTCCGCAATTTTCGGAAACACCGAGCTGTACCAAATATGTTCCAGAATCCCCCTTTAAGATCTGCATTGTGAAGTCGAGAGGTAGGTATATGCCTTTCCTAGTATAGAGCTATGATCAGTGAATATCAAATACCTTACTCAGGCTAGCCACATTTGTCTACAATTACCGATTATGGTTCCTTCTTTTTGATTTTGACAGCTATCAAAATAAAGTGTCTTACCTGGCAGCATCAATAACCACGGCAAAACACGAAGCTCACTCTTTAGATTCTTAAAGGTAATTCCCTTTTTCATGGGCAATAACCTCTTACGTGCAGCTAGACATTTTCAGTGAGTAAATTTGAGCTATTTAAATAGCTAGGCGTACATCTTAAACTATAGTGTTTCTTTTGTTTGCACCATCAGAGTACCGGGATTATATAGAATGACCCATTGATCATCGTCCGCACTTCAGAACTACCCTTTGGTGGTTCAACGATTGAACATCAAGTGAAAAATAGGAAGCTATCTGTACAGTATAAGGTAATATTTTGTTTCAAGTAGGAGAGAAATATGAGCTAGTCACCACTTTGATCTCGCGCCATCGTAATAAAGCCATCAATCTGAAATCTCTCTTGTTTAATAAAACTATTATTGAGGATACACTAAAGTAACCAATATATGTCATCAGGAAAGATTTTGACTACACATCCTATAAGTGTTATCTCTGGCATCATGTGTTCAAAGTATTTCTCCCATACCGGTTCCTATATAAAGTTTTTATCACTGATCAGGCATTAGCATTAAACAAGTGGCTCAGGCTATATGTATTTATGAAGTTTCCCATATTGTAAATGTATATATGTTGATAATAGCATGTCAATACGGATAAGTACTGTGCAATGTGTTTCTGTGAATATCTGTCAATCAACTGACATGAGATGACCAAAATTGTGTAATGTTTAAATCTAGTAGGTGTGAGTCTAGACGAGGTCGCGATGTAGAATATGCACTCATATTGTAGAAAATTATAGGGAAGCTAGTAATATTTAAAATGTGTTAATACAAGTATGTTAATATGTGAAAAGTACCTAGTCTTGTATGACATATATCCTTTTCTTTATAATTGCTTTTCTAGATTATCAGCAGAGACTCCTGAAGAAGGCGGTTTTCTGCCGAAACGCGCGTCGAGTTGCTTTATGATTGTATTTTTTATGTCACTTAATTACATGAATGTATTGCTTATTTCACTATATGTATGATTTTGAGGAATTGTAGTGTAGTATGATATTCTTGTTTGGTTTTAATGAATTGTATTTTTAGCCCTATCATATAGTTTGTCTGTCTATATGATTTTTAATCAATACGTATTAAATTTATATACTATATACAATTTTAAGTTTTTGTTTATTCTTCACACTTGCTGGTTTAAATTAATTTGGTCATCTAATTATGCTGATGTCCTAGGTGTTGTATTCACATAGGAAAAGGATCTTCCTCTGGCATTGGTTTTGCGAATACGTGGGACGGTGGCGAGGGCGAGGCTGGCGGAGGGGAGCTGGCGGGTAGGCGTGTAGAATGCGAGGCGGTTGTTGAGGTACCTGGGGAACGCTTCGTGGAGAGCCTTGTGTGCGTGGGTGAGGAGTCGGAATGTGATTCTCTTGCTGACGGGAAGCCAGTGCAGGTTCTTCAAAAGTTGGATCATTTTCTGCTACTAGAACAGGAGGCCCTGGAATCATTAATACGACAAGTAAAGTCAGGTTCGCCATGCGATCCAACCCCACCAGATGCACTGGCTTCGGTAAGCCACGCGGTTCTCCCTACTATAATGAACCTTCTAAATGCCTCCAGTCAGTGTCCATACACTCCAGCAAACACCCTGTCAGTCCTTGTGCACTCCTTTAGTGACCCCTTCAGTACCATGTACTAATCCATTCACTGTGTCAAAACCCAACGTCTTATAAATTCACCCATGCACTCTCCTCCTAAATGCCTCCAGCTCCTGCTATTACCTTCCCATTTATTCCTATGGGCCTGGAGGCCCATAGGAATGAATGGGAAGCCATTCACTATTACCGATTAGGTATTACCGAATCGGTAATAGTGAATGGCTTCCCATTCATTCCTATGGGCCTCCAGGCCCATAGGAATGAATGGGAAGGTATTCCTTATTTCCGAATCGGTATAGGAATATTACAGAATCTGTAAATGTTACCGATTTTTTACCTACATCATATTTACCGATTCCAAAATACTGTATCGGTAAAATTCGGTGTTTAAGAATCGGTTAATTGAGATTACCTACATCGGGCCCTTAGTCCTCTATTTTACCATTAAATGTGTTTTGTTCTGAAAGAACAGTGAAAAAATAGTGCAAAACAAAATTCCCACTCACAGCAACTTTTTACAGCAAATGGCATGTGTGTGGTAAATGTTTACTATGAATGGTGTGTACATATATGATGTGGTGTAATGGCAGAATTTCCCTTCCTACAAAATCTAAATGAGGCCCGGAGATTTCTGCCTTCACCAACAATGCTTTACTATTAGCTTCCTCTGGTTTGTTTACTAGTGACACGATGTCTTGGTTATACACTCTTGACGATGCATTATATATAATAACATGTTTAAAAAATGATCTATTTCCCGAGGGTGCTTCTTCCTTTGGAGGAAGTAGCTCTTCCTTTGTGTAAACAAATAATATTAAGCCTTGGCTCACTGATTCAACCTGCCAAATTGACCACTCATTTGAACCATGAGAGCAAACGGAAAACCAAAGAACAAAGGCGTACAGTTGTCTAGTGGGTGGCATTTGCATACCAGATACTCAATGGCCTTAAAGCAAGAAATATCTGCTCGAAGATGTCAATACACATGTCACTCTAGGTCACGGCACTGAAAAACCCATCTGACAGACAACCAAGGTAAAGAAGACATCGGGGTGTGCTAGTGTTTACAAGTGACATCTTCTTGCGTTATTAGGAAACTAAACTTTATTCCAATGACATGAGATGAAGATATGCTGCAGCCTTCACCCAAGGTATCCTAAATCACCTTGCTCTTGACAGAAGATCCAGACGTCAGTAAATAGTTAAATAATGCATGGACATCGAGGTCTGGTCTAATAAAAGTCTTCATATGCTTTTCAGGAAGCACGTATCCTCCCCTTTGTCACTGCGTCAGGAGTTGCCCTGGAAGTGTTGCATATATTGCATGTGTCTTACTTGCACAGTAACAATGGTACATGCTCCCAAGAGGATGCCTTCCGACCAGACCTGCCTGTGTGCACACTCGTGCAGGTAAATCACCTGCTGCTTGCCTTGAGTCTGCTCTGACCTCTGCTGCTACCTACTACTGGGGGAGAGGCAGACAGTGTGCGGGTATAAGTGGTGTGTTTACCTTCAGGACAAAAGTGAGCTCCGCTTCTCTTCCACCAGCTCGGGAAGATATTTCTTCTGCTACAAGATGCTCTTCAGACTTTAAAACATCTGTCTGTGATGGGAAGAGGGGGGCTTAGAGTTGCCGGTGGTCTCTGTGCCGGGGGTCCTTTGAGTGCACGATCCTCCTGGGCCAATGCAGTTGGAAGGGTGAACTCGAGTGTGTTATGTTGCAACCATTAGAAGCAAAGCACAGACTCCCAGCAAGACCTCTGTGGAATTGGCAGATGTGTACTGAGTTTTCAGGCACTTGCAGCTGCCCATCGGCTGCCAGGCTCTGCCAGGTTCCCGGCTAACAAGGATGGTCAGTGTTCTGTTTGAAGAGCTGTTCGAGTTGCTGAAACATGAATTCTCAGATAAAACGACTTCAATGACAAGAGGAGAGTCATAATCCTGATATGACCAAAGCCAGCAAGTAGAGATCTGGGTAGATGAGGGCTACCGCAGGAGCGCGCACCTACTCTTCACTGGAAGGTGACCTTCATTACCGCTGAGCCTGTCACCAGGCTAGGTCACCCCCACTGCTGCCTGCCTGCTACCTGCTGCCTGCCAGTTAGCCTCCACACTTCCAGTTTTTTGCCGCTTCGGACGACCCAGCCGCCGCTGAGCTGCCCGCCCCAGACTCTTCCCGCCGCTGCCTCCCTGCGGCTCCGCCCCCTGCCAGCCCATTCGCCGCCCCGCTCCCGCCACAGAGCTGCTCCTCCCTCCCGGCTCCTTACTTATGACGTCCTCAGAGCGACCGCACAGCAGATGTGCGCAGCGAGCGCGCTGATTGTGCGCCGATGGCGCGCCAAAGGCAAGCCCATCTGCGCCCATCCGCGCCTAGACCTTTATGTACTGGCATCGCCTGTGGACCACCCCTGAACTTTTATCATATAGGGAGGAATTGTTAGAAGTAATGAACCTGCGGGGGCTGCTAAAGTGCAGTGGTTGGCGCA
>NW_028243093.1:0-58916 GCF_964263255.1 Lissotriton vulgaris
GCTTTGCTTCATTGAAGCGAGAGCAGGTTTCCCTGCTCTCGCTTTAATGAAGCATAGCAGTTTGCAATGACAGTGTCGTAATTTGACAGTGATCAGGTTAGCGTTCAGCTTTGCTACACACATTTCCTCTATCTTGCCTATGATGTTCGGGGGCCATTTTGAGAACGCTGGCGTCCATTTTATATGAACGTGCTGCCTTGTGGTCAGCATGCCCTTTTTGTCCTTTCTCTGTACCACTGACCACCTAACTTACCCAGCAACAGGCTATTTTTAGTACTGGTCAAGCTTGCACATGCGTAGTTAAAACCTCTGTAATAGTGGACAGTCATTGCTCAGGAATGTTTTCCAAAACTGACCAGTAGTGTTATAACTCCTCCCATGAGTTGGCCGTGTTCCAAAAATGTCCTTATATGTACCTAAACTGAGCAAATGTGTTCCGCCTACTCTTTTTATTACTGTAAAACTGTATAAAAGAGGCCTCGCACCGATGTTCGGTGTGATACTTCTTGCATTGCCGAAGGGTGCTGTAGGAATGTACCATCACCCCATGGGGTCCTAATAAACTTGTCTTTTACATTTCTAGTTTCCGTGCCAACTTCTGTTTTATGGTGTCAAGCTGTTTCGCAGAATATGTAGGTCTGGAGAACCCGATACCACAAATTGGCGACCACGAAGGGACTCATCGGCGACTCGGATGCCCGAAGGAGAGGGCGTGACGAAGGATTGGAAACTCGCCATGGACGCGTACGCTGCCACTGGGTGACCCGAGTCTTGGCACACACGGTGTTTTCTTCCTTTCCTTCTGATCTGACCTTCCAGGTGGCGCCGGTCTTCGACTGAGATCCTGAACGTTCGAGTTGTTGTACAGTGCCTGTTTAGCTGATTCGATTAAGGAACTTGGCAGTTGGAACCTGGATACTTGAGAATTTGGTAAGCTTGTGATTGGTAAGATAGTCTACGGACGCTTACTGTGGCTTTTGGATTTGTTTTGAGTTAGCTAACATTTGGTTCTATGATTCGAGTTATATGTGCAGTGCACTTCACATAGGCAGGCAATGTGGAGATATTTCTCTAATTTTGTATTTGTTTGAACAGCACACCTTGTGTGAAGTATATTAAGTGCCATTTTTGTAATATCGCGTTTCCGTGATATTTTGACATGCCTGTTTTAAGCACACTTCGAGGAATGTGCTGTCTTGGAGGAGGTACCAGTTATCGATTAAATGAATCTCAGCCGGCTCCACCAGAGGGGACACCTAATCGTGAAATGTACGTTAAATTTGGCCTTCCCCCTATTATGTACAGTACATTGTGGCACAAGTATACCAAATCCAATCACAAATTGCAATGGCCACTACATGGGTCGTTTGATTTACGAAAGGTTCAGTATGTGGAGCAATGTTTGTTTCAGTGCAGGTCTAGACAGGATATGTTTGATTGTGTACGTATGTGGGAGAAAGCGGTGCGTGAGCGAATGAAGCGTGAACAAGCCTTGGCAGACAAAGAGCAGCGAAAGGCTGCTCGTGATAAAGCTTTACAGCTGGAGGAAAAAGAGTTGCAGGAAAAGAAAGAGAGGGAGGCACGGGAACGTAATTTGCAAATGAATGGTCAATTCCCTATTCAACGTCCTCTTTATCCTGTCCTTACTAATGAATCTGATGATTTTTCATTATTAGACCGTTTCCCGCCTCCATACGTTCCACCTACGGCCCCGACGGAGGATTCGGACGGAGACGATCATGGGGGTAGTCGTACTAGGCTAAGTGCTGGCCGAGCTGCGAAATTGCGTAGTTTTGCTCGAAAACTTAATCTTAAATCGATAACTATTTCAGAGATTGATGACCATATGCGTAAGTGGTCTGAGCAAGAACGGTTGTATTTCTTGAGCCATTTTGGAGATGAAGTTGTAGAACGATTTAGAAAGTATTCAACTGATTTGGAGCCTAAGGATGTATCAGTTAGTCGTGAGAATATGCATAAAGGTCTTTTGTTCTTACAGATGCAGATCTGTTTTTCCAACGGTTGGTCCAGCTACGGGATGAGGCGTCAAGACTACGGGAGGCGAAAAAGGCATCAGATGCGCCTGCGCCGGGATCGACGGAGAAATCCAATGAGTGTCCTGTCTTTGAAGCAGATAAGAGTTCTACAGTCCATGTTATGCCTATGCGTGAAGCTGCACCTTTATATGTCCCTCCTAAAGGGCAAGGTACAGATAATGATAAATTGTCTGTGGATGCAAAGGGTTATTTTATATATAATTGGGTTTATACACCGTGGAACAGAACAGATGTTATGGCACTTAAGGCTGCTCTGCCTGACCCTCGTAAGAATCCGGCAGCTTTCTATGAAGGAGTGGAAGGGGCTATTTCTTCGTGTGTTATGACATTAGTTGATATTGATCTTTTCTTTGGGTTAATATTGCCTCCCGATATGTGTAGGGCAATTCGTAAGTTCAATGATCAAGTGATCCTGGGGGCGGATTGGAAAACTTGAGCTCAAGCCGATTTGGATAGGGAGCCCGCGTGTAAGCCATGCCAACTAATTTTAGATCTCCCAGCGGCTATTTTAAATAAGTTAAAAACGATTGTTCCGCCTAAAAAGATTGATTGGACCATGTTAGCCTCTTGTAAGCAGAAGGCGGATGAGTCGGTGTCTGACTTCTCACGTTTTGAGGAAGCATTTCATGATTACAGCGGGCAATTATTAAGAGAGGACACAGGTAGGCATTTATTCGTTGATAAGTATGTAGCAAATCTCCTACCGGAGATTGCAAAACGTTTAAAGGCTAGCGAAGGTTCCTGGACCACGGCGACCCCTGCTTCTTTATTGACTATGGCTCAGTATTATGAGCGACAGGAATTGGAGGCTAAAGAAAGTACTGATAAGAAAGCGAAGGAATTAAAGACGAAAGTGATGTTGGCTCAGGTTTATGGTACACAGCCGAGAGGGAATGATAGAGGTAGGCGTGGATGGTACAGTACGTCTTCTGTTTGTACCGACATTTCTGAGGATCAGTGTGCATACTGTAAACAGTTTGGACATTGGGCCTCAGACTGTCCGGTGCTTCGAGAACAACGTATTCAGCGTGGTCGAGGAGGTTGAAGGACGCGGAATAGTTATTCAGGAGCGAGGGGTGGAGCGAGCGATCGTGGTAGGTTTGAAGCGAGGGGTCGTGGTCAGGCTGACAATAATACTTTTGATCGACGGAATCAGTATCAGATAGCTGAGGGTGAGTTTACTGAGTCACAGGATTATGTACATGCATAGGATTGCGTAGGATGGGGTGTGGAATCAGTTGAAGTACCAGTAGATCAAAGAGGTCCATATGTATCAGCGGACGTTTTGGGTTCTACAGATCAGTTCCTAGTTGATACAGGAGCTACTGGTAGTGCTCTGTCTAAACACTTGGTTCCAAGGGCTCCCCTGTCTGGTAAAATGATTACATCGATAGGGTTCGATGGAACACCCTCTCTTAGCCCATTGTCACAACCCCTTACATTTCACATTGACAAATTTCTTTCCCCGGTGCCCGTTTTTGTTGTCACCAAACACCCCAAACAATATTATGGGAATAGATATGCTCAAATATTTCAGAGCAACAATACGCTGCGCTCCTGAAGGGGTGCGGGTTATTTTGAATGACAATTACCCAGATGTAGAGAGATTGTGCCCCATGCAAGAGATCGAGGCGTTAGCCTCTCTCCCCAAAAACGTTATGGGCTACTTCGGACACGGATGTTGGACAGATGATTATCCCTCCCATTCGTATCACTGTGAAGGAGGGAGCGTCTCTGCCTCGTGTACCACAGTATAACATTTCCAGGGAAGGTGAAGTTGCTTTAACGCATATTGTACATGATTTGATTATTGCAGGTGTGGTAGAGGAAGTTCCCTATAATGTCTGTAATAGCCCTATTCTTCTGATTTTAAAGAAAGATACTGATGACAAAATCTATCTGTTTATTATTGATTTGAGAGAAATTAACAAGATAGTAGTGCCCCAATACCCAGTGGTGTCTGATATTACCACCCTACTTACTTTGATTCCGCCCACAGCCACTACCTTCACCATGATAGACCTGAAAAATGCTTTCTTTTCCATTCCCATTCATCCTGATAGCCGATATCTGTTTGGCTTCACATTAAATAATAAATCGTATAGATTTTGTCGAGTTCCTCAAGGTTATACTGAAAGTCCTAGCATTTACAGCCAGGCTTTAAAAAGACAGCTTGATTCTTTCGATTTACAGTCTGGAGTGGCTCTCATTCAATATGTTGATGATATTTTACTTGCAGCAGACACGCAGGAGCAATGTGAGGAGAGTTGTCTTGCTTTGCTTTCTTTTCTTGCCCACAATAATCACAAGGTTTTGAGGAAAAAGCTCCAATATTGTAGACCAAAGGTGACCTACCTCGGTCATCTTTTAGTCTAAGGAGGGACGTGCATTGACATCTGATCGAATCCAAGCGATTTTAGATACACCAGTCCCCCGCACTAAGAGATATGTTCGTACTTTCATAGGTTTAACGTCTTTTTGTAGGCAGTGGATAATGGGGTATTCACACATTATAAAACCTTTGTTAGCATTATTGTCCAAAACTACACCAATTCCTCTTGAATGGACAGAGGAATGTCAGAATGCTTTTGAACAATTGAGACAAGCCCTTTGTTCTGCACCAGTACTAGGTACACCAGATTATACGAAGATTTTTACATTATACGTACACGAGAAGGATGGGTGTGCATTGTCAGTCCTAGTGCAGACACACGGGGATAAACAGAGACCGTGTGCGTATTTCTCGGCAGTACTTGACCCCGTAGCACGAGGATTACCTGGGTGTTTTCGAGCAGTCGCAGCAACAGCAGTGGCTATACGACAGAGTGAGGGAATAGTTTTGTCACATAAATTGTTGGTGTTAGTTCCCTATGCGGTAGATGCTCTGTTAAATCAAACAAAGACCCAGTACTTAACGAGTGCACGTTTAACAGGATATGAGCTAACACTGTTGGCGCCACATATCACACTGAAGAGATGTGCTACTCTGAACCCTGCTACTTTATTGCCGTATCCAGTTGCTGAGGGCCAGGAGGAAGAACACCATGATTGTGTTTTCCTGACTGAAGAACAAACAAAGGGTCGTATTGACTTACAGGATACGCCACTTCCAGATGTAGATGGAGAACTGTGGGTTGATGGATCGTGTTTAAGGTTGCCAGATGGTACAACTTCTGCAGCATATGCGATCACGATACTTAAGACAGTGGTAGAAGCAGGACGAATACCACAGAAATCGGCTCAAGCAGGGGAATTGATAGCCTTAACAAGAGCATGTGAATTAAGTGCTGGTTTATGTGTGAACATCTACACTGATAGCCGGTACGCCTTTGGAGTAGCGCATGATTTTGGCCTACTCTGGAGAGAGCGAGGGTTTTTGACTTCACACGAGTGTACATTATGCATGGAGAACTAGTGCGTGATCTCCTGAATGCGCTACTATGTCCAAAGAAAGTGGCGATAATTAAATGCAGTGCACATAAGAAAGTGACAGACAAAGTAGGACAAGGAAACGCTTTTGCAGATCACATAGCGAGGGAAACTGCTATGTTACAAAATGCCTCGCCGATGTATGTGGTGAAGTCGCAGGCTGAGCGATGGCATGATGCTAGAGAGGAGATACTAGACATTCAGAAATCAGCATCTGAAGCAGAACTCGCAACCTGGGCAACGGAGGGAGTGTTGGACGATGAGGGTTGTTGGAGAAGCAAAGATATGGAGAGATGGAAATTGCCTGCAGCTTACTTGCAAGTAATGGTTCAAATGACACATGGATTGGCACATGTTGGAGCTCTTGCAATTACTAAAGTGCTTACGCGAGTCTGGGAGCATCCTGAGATTACCAATACGGCCAAAAGAGTAGTGCAGACCTGTCTGATATGTTGGCAGTACAATCCTGCCAAAGGGACGTATACTCCAAAAGGAGGGTTTGTTCCACCTACTGCACCATTCGAAGTACTGCAAATGGATTACATCCAGCTTGAACGCTGCAATAACCTTAAGTATGTCTTAGTGGTGGTGTGTGCTTTCAGTAAGTGGATTGAGGCCTTCCCCACGAAGGATAATACAGCATTAACAACAGCTAAGGTTTTGCTCAAAGAGTACTTCCCATGCTATGGTGTTTGTAAATTTCTGTGGAGTGATAATGGTCCTCATTTTGTTGGGAAAATTGTGGAATACGTCATGAAGGGATTGGGAATTCAGCAAAAATTTCATGCTGTATTCCATCCGCAGTCAGCAGGTCTGGTGGAAAGGTATAATGCTACTCTGAAACTGAAGCTAGCAAAGATCGTGGCATCTACGTCTTTGAAATGGCCAGATGCTCTGCCTCTAGCATTGCTATCTATTAGATCAGTGCCTCATTCCTGAACTGGCCTCACACCTTATGAAGTGGTGTTTGGAAGGCCTATGAATATATGGGGAGTTCCTAAGCCTCGGTTGTTACATGATGTGCCTTGTATAATGATGAACGATTATTTGGCACGATTAACAAATGATTTACTTTCTATTCATCAACAGGTTCGAGAAGCGCTCCTCGAGAATTCCATTGGAGAGGCTCATAATCTTCGTCCTGGTGACCACGTTATGATCCGGTCCTTTGAGAGATCCAGCAGCTTGGAGCCGAGGTGGCGTGGTCCTGAGCAGGTGCTGCTGGCGACTCGAACGGCTGTGCGAGTCACGAATAAGAAGCGTTGGGTGCATTCCACTCATTGTCGTCGTGTCTCTCCGGATCTGGTGAACCCCACTGTGCTGTCTGATTATCGAGACATCTTGGACGAAGAGAAGAGCCCAGCTGTTACGTCTACTGATTTGGAGGGAGCCTTCCCGGAGCACACTGTCCCTGGTGGAGAGAGATATAATCTACGGCCAAGAAAAGCAGTTGTTTTGTGCGAGACTGGTTGGGTTACCGCTCCAGGTTTGTGAAACGGAAGCCGGGAATATCAAGGGGGGGGGATCAGTTCTGCCAAGTGTAGCGACACCCGTCTTGAATCTCGGAGAAGAAACCAACGGCTACCTCGGAGCTCAGCACTCATATTTTTATTTTTTAGTTGCTTTCTTTTTGAGACATTTGTATTTTGAACTATGGCACCTTCTACGATGCGGAATAAGAGAATTCTTGGTGCAGTACTTTTCGTTCCGACCATAGGGGTGATAGCGGTGATAGCTTGGGTGGTAGAACGACTGGTTCCGGCAAGAGAATATTTATTGCCTACTACCCCAATTCCATCCGAACATTTTCATTTCACTTTGCCCTATCATGAAGAACGACATAGACAGACTTATCTAAAAAACAGTTTCATTCAAATTTTACATCACACCCATAATATGACGAACACTTTGAACTGTTGGGTATGTGGAATGTTGCCCGGACATCAAAAGAAAGGAGGCCTTCTGCTTATTCCTCTTCCGTTCTCTCACAATGGTTCTTGTAATGCTTGGTACACTCTTCTGTTCGCTTTGAGATGGCCGACAAAAGGTGGATTACTTTTTTGGCTCAATAAAGTATGTTATAATGATCGAGATGGTTACCCGCAAGCAGAAGGAACTAAATTTGAATGGGAAGAATATCGACCAGATAATGTATCTTCGCCTCGAGTTTATACGAATCAGAGAAATGTAAATATGTCTAGTCTGCACGTGATTACAGTTATTGATACTAAAGCTGATTTATGTGTCCGAAATAAAGGTACAATCCCAGTAGGAAGAAGTGAATGTAATACTACTCTCGCCTTTGACACTCCAAATGGTATTACCTTTGTGGCTTCACAAAACACTTACTTTATTTGTGGAAATAAATGTTATCACTGTCTCCCTATAGGATGGTTAGGAACATGTTATATATCTTTTGTATTACCTCCTGTGTTTATTGCCCCGCCTATGTATCATAACGATTTTGTGTTATACCATGATTTTATACTAAACAGAGTGAAGAGAACATTAGCAATTGACGAAATTGATCAGACGGGTACCTCCTTGCAGCAATATGTTGATTTCAATTTAGGCCTCTTTTCATTTGTTGGTGCTGCTCTAAATAGCAGAAAGATCAGACGATTGACACGTGTTGTGGAAGCTGTTGCTAATGAGACCGTTTTTGCTTTAGGGAATTTGACTGAGGAACTTCAAATTACCAGAATTGTAACGCTCCAGAACAGAATGGTTCTAGACGTAGTGTTAGCTGATCGTGGGGGTGCATGTCGCATTATCGGAAGTAGTTGCTGCGTGTAAGTACCTGATAATTCACCTTCTGTATATGATGCAATTTTTAAATTGCACAAAATAGCTGCTGAAATACATCCTGATAATGGTACCTGGACACTTTCGGGTTGGTTTTGGACGTTGCTTAGTACTTGGGGTTGGAAACTGCTGACGATTTTATGTATAATAATTGGGATACTCTTCTTTCTATGCCTATGTATTCCGTGTGGCCCTATGTTATGTTCTATGTGCATTTCTGCTTGTATTCCATCCAAACGAGCTATTGTCAAGAATGAACAAATGATCAATAGAGAAATAACGAATATTATGTCAATCAATATTGACGATGAATACCCTGATTACGTCCATTATGAGGTAGCTTCAGCTAAACGCTAAAAGGGTCGTCTGTCGTAATTTGACAGTGATCAGGTTAGCGTTCAGCTTTGCTACACGAATTTCCTCTATCTTGACCATGATGTTCGGGGGCCATTTTGAGAACGCTGGCGTCCATTTTATATGAATGCGCTGCCTCGTGGTCAGCATGCCCTTTTTGTCCTTTCTCTGTACCACTGACCACCTAACTTACCCAGCAACAGGCTATTTTTAGTACTGGTCAAGCTTGCACATGCGTAGTTAAAACCTCTGTACTAGTGGACAGTCATTGCTCAGGAATGTTTTCCAAAACTGACCAGTAGTGTTATAACTCCTCCCATGAGTTGGCCATGTTCCAAAAATGTCCTTATATGTACCTAAACTGAGCAAATGTGTTCCGCCTACTCTTTTTATTACTGTAAAACTGTATAAAAGAGGCCTCGCACCGATGTTCGGTGTGATACTTCTTGCATTGGCGAAGGGTGCTGTAGGAATGTATCACCACCCCATGGGGTTCTAATAAACTTGTCTTTTACATTTCTAGTTTCCGTGCCAACTTCTGTTTTATGGTGTCAAGCTGTTTCGCAGAATATGTAGGTCTGGAGAACCCGATACCACAACAGGGCGGGAGCCGCACAGCTCCCGCCCTGTCACTGCAAACAGCAGTGTCCCGGGGTGGTCACCCCGGGATACTGCTGGAGCCCTTGATGTCCCCAGGGCCATCAAGGGCTCCAGGAGGGAATCCGCGCGGCCCCCTCCCACATAATGCACAGCCCCAGGGAGGTGGTGGTCCCCGGGGCTTGGGGGTCCGCAACGGACCCCCGCATTTGAATATTAGTGCCCTGGGGAGATGGCGGTCCCTGGAGCAGGTGGGGGGGGGGCTCGAGCCCCCCCACACAGTTATATATTTTTTAAAAAGCCCCGGGGGTGGCTGTCCCCAGGGCTGGGAGTGGCCTTGGAAGCCCCCCACATTAAAAAAGAAGCCCCGGGGGGTGGCGGTCCCCGGGGCTGCGGGGGTTCTGTGTGCCCCCGCAACTCATTAATCTTGCCCCGGGGAGGTGGCGGTCCCCGGGGCAGTGTGGGGGGGATTGACGCCCCCTCACACATTTTTTTCACTACCCCCGGGACCAGGCCCACCCGGGGGCTTCAATACAATGAAACGCGGGAGCCCGCGCTTTGATTTTTTGTTTTCTCAGCCGGATTTGCACACCCAGTGCAAATTCGACCGATTTTGTTTTTAAGTCTATATTATGTCTAGTCGATATTATGTCTATTCTATATTTTTGACTCTATATTATGTCTAGTCGAAATTAAAAACTCGATATTTTGACTAGTTACCATTCCATGTACATAAGATCCAAACATCATGCGTGGATTCCTGCAGAGTTGTCCCTCGTCGCCAGCTTGTAAAGTATACTCCGTTGATATTGAGTGAATTAATAGTAGTTTATTGACAACTCTGCATGAGGTACACCACCTCTTCAATTTGACGGCATCTTCAACTGTCCCACAAAGAATACTCCCACCATACATTCTCACAATGATAACCCACACATTCTCACAGTGATGTAGATACATTCCATACTATGGAATGCATCAACACCACACAAATTCATTGAGCAAATCATTAAGTTCATCTCCCTGCACAGAATGCTCAAAATGGAGACCCAGAGTCCTGGCACAACTTATATCGTCCATATTGGTGGTTTCTGGATCACCACATGGGTGAACATTAAAATCCCCTACTATCATAAGGCTATAGGTAACATGTCCACAATAATGCCTCACAAGACCATTCAACTGTGTTATCTTACCCTGTCTGTTCAATACATTGTAAAAATTAATCAAACACAGCCCAGCGCTTCCACGCTTTAAAACAATAGCTCAGGAGTCACTTTGAGCAAAGGAAAGGTCCTTAATCCTGCAGTTCAGGGCTAATGATGTAAAGATGACCAAACCACCCTTAGCTCTTCCGCTTATTGACGGGGAGGTGGAGACAAAAAAAGCTTTGTACCCCTCTAAAAATAGGTTGCAGTTCACCAGCCAAGTCTCCTGAAGGCAAATCACAGAGAATTGCCTGATGAACTACACCCATATCGTGTCTACGATCTTCTCCGCTAGCCCGGCAATGTTCCAAGACAGAACATTATAGTCATCAACCTTGAAGGAATCCCCAGGTGGTACAATAGGTAGAACCTCCACTAACTCAGGGTTAGGCAGCTCAAGCATCACCTGTACTGGAGGCCCAACACCAAAGGGGGAGGGTAAGCTGGCACCTGGGGACGAGCGATTGGTTCTAACAGCTCTGAGCTCTTGGTCAGTCATTCACAATCATCCAGCCTTGATAGTGCTGTAACTCTATTTGGCCCCTGCGGGATGTACAAACAATTGTAATTCCCTGTCAAATTATATCTCCCTGCCGTGGGGTTGAGATAACTTGCCCTGATCAGCTCAGCCGGCTTCTGGGACCACGTGTAGTGTGGGGAGTTCAGATTATCATGCCTTGGGGGCTCAGTCTTGTAGAAAAATCCCAAGGGCAAAATCTATATCTATATATATATCAAAGCTATATATATAAACTGAAACTATTAAAAAATTGAAAAATGAAATGCAAGAAAGACTGAAAAAACACACTGACAAAATCAAAGCTAGAAAAGTGAGTAAATTTGCGCGTGACGCGGCAGATTATGCCAATGGCCAGATATTTACGTTTGCGCGCAAGTTTAATGCTACTAAACGGCAACAATTCAGAGGCAAAGGCACTGCGGCAACTAAAGAGCCAACCACATCCACAGTAACTGAATACCAACAACCTGATATGGGAAGTTCCAATTCCGATATCGCTTCAATATCTAGCGAGTCAGTGAGTTCCAATGATGACACAACTACAACTGGCCTCCCATTACCCATTTTTGAAATAGATGAGGAGATGGGTTTTTTAGTGGAGGAAAGGTTGCGCACTTTGCGACCACACCAAAAGAACACAACAACAACCGCAGAAACAAAAAAAGATGGGAAAGGAGAAGGAAATGCAAAGAAAGGAGGATGGAACAACAACAAGAAAACAAATCAGACATGGAAGAAGAAAAAACAGAATTAAATCTATCCATTGTCAATTTGTCGGATGTAACCTTAACAAAGGCGGAGCAGCAACTTCTACTATTGGGTCTCAATTTCTGCCCTGAACAGAAATTTAAATATGCGCCCACTAGAGTAGATGTATATCGTTTCATCCGAAAACTTAAATTGAAAAAATTCTTTGCACTTCAAAAATTTAAATCCTCTTCTAACAAAGACACTAACACTGGCATGAACAATATTGAAAAAACAACAGGTGATGGACCGAATGTGGATCAATGTCACACACTCACCCCAGTCCAAAGATCTGGGCCCAAATCCATCGTTTTTTTGCACTCCACACCACCCTGGGTTAGACAATGGCGATATGCAAATCAGCTCTGACCCTGTGCCCCATGGGAACAGTCCAGTCCGAACTACAAAAGCCATGTCCTTCCCAGAACAGAATCAAGCATCCGAGGACCGGACCGGTTTCGAGGTAACACCTCTCATCAGCCCGGCTAGCTTGACTCCAGTGGTGTGGAGTGCCTGGGACCCACGTCTGGGCATCCCCAGCGCACTTAGGGCGGAATATGCAAAAACAACAGGTGATGGACCGAATGTGGATCAATGTCACACACTCACCCCAGTCCAAAGATCTGGGCCCAAATCCATCGTTTTTTTGCACTCCACACCACCCTGGGTTAGACAATGGCGATATGCAAATCAGCTCTGACCCTGTGCCCCATGGGAACAGTCCAGTCCGAACTACAAAAGCCATGTCCTTCCCAGAACGGAATCAAGCATCCGAGGACCGGACCGGTTTCGAGGTAACACCTCTCATCAGCCCGGCTAGCTTGACTCCAGTGGTGTGGAGTGCCTGGGACCCACGTCTGGGCATCCCCAGCGCACTTAGGGCGGAATATGCAAAAACAACAGGTGATGGACCGAATGTGGATCAATGTCACACACTCACCCCAGTCCAAAGATCTGGGCCCAAATCCATCGTTTTTTTGCACTCCACACCACCCTGGGTTAGACAATGGCGATATGCAAATCAGCTCTGACCCTGTGCCCCATGGGAACAGTCCAGTCCGAACTACAAAAGCCATGTCCTTCCCAGAACGGAATCAAGCATCCGAGGACCGGACCGGTTTCGAGGTAACACCTCTCATCAGCCCGGCTAGCTTGACTCCAGTGGTGTGGAGTGCCTGGGACCCACGTCTGGGCATCCCCAGCGCACTTAGGGCGGAATATGCAAAAACAACAGGTGATGGACCGAATGTGGATCAATGTCACACACTCACCCCAGTCCAAAGATCTGGGCCCAAATCCATCGTTTTTTTGCACTCCACACCACCCTGGGTTAGACAATGGCGATATGCAAATCAGCTCTGACCCTGTGCCCCATGGGAACAGTCCAGTCCGAACTACAAAAGCCATGTCCTTCCCAGAACGGAATCAAGCATCCGAGGACCGGACCGGTTTCGAGGTAACACCTCTCATCAGCCCGGCTAGCTTGACTCCAGTGGTGTGGAGTGCCTGGGACCCACGTCTGGGCATCCCCAGCGCACTTAGGGCGGAATATGCAAAAACAACAGGTGATGGACCGAATGTGGATCAATGTCACACACTCACCCCAGTCCAAAGATCTGGGCCCAAATCCATCGTTTTTTTGCACTCCACACCACCCTGGGTTAGACAATGGCGATATGCAAATCAGCTCTGACCCTGTGCCCCATGGGAACAGTCCAGTCCGAACTACAAAAGCCATGTCCTTCCCAGAACGGAATCAAGCATCCGAGGACCGGACCGGTTTCGAGGTAACACCTCTCATCAGCCCGGCTAGCTTGACTCCAGTGGTGTGGAGTGCCTGGGACCCACGTCTGGGCATCCCCAGCGCACTTAGGGCGGAATATGCAAAAACAACAGGTGATGGACCGAATGTGGATCAATGTCACACACTCACCCCAGTCCAAAGATCTGGGCCCAAATCCATCGTTTTTTTGCACTCCACACCACCCTGGGTTAGACAATGGCGATATGCAAATCAGCTCTGACCCTGTGCCCCATGGGAACAGTCCAGTCCGAACTACAAAAGCCATGTCCTTCCCAGAACGGAATCAAGCATCCGAGGACCGGACCGGTTTCGAGGTAACACCTCTCATCAGCCCGGCTAGCTTGACTCAATATTGAAAGCATGGCACAACTTACTGCCTCTGATGTACCACTATTTCTCGACATAAATGATTTAGACAATGCTACCAACTCTCAACCCTTGATCAATGACGACGAAACCAGCACACAAAAAAGATTGGAAAAAATTCATGTGGCTCAAAAAGGTGCTGGAATCACACCATTCAAAGGTAAATCTGACTTCGTACCGATCATGGCAAAAGATGCAGTAGATGTTTTTCAGGATTGTGTAATTGCTGACATCAAGGATTTGTACAAAAAAACTAACAATCAAAAGAAAAAGAAGTACAATATGCAACGGGCTAAATACTTTGAACTGATGAAAAAGTTAAAAGACAACCCCAATATTGTAATAAAAACTGCCGATAAGGGGGGTAACATTGTTATTTGGCCAAAATCTGAATACTCTGCTGAGGCATTAAGACAATTGCAAGATCTGGCATGTTATATGAAATCTAACAACACAGAGTATTCAAAAGCTAATGAGGTTTTGCACAAACTGCTTCTGAAATATCGCAGAGAAGGCCTCATATCTGCTGATGAATTTAAATTTATGTACAATGAGCATCCTGTTCTGCCATCTCTGTACCTCATTCCCAAGGTCCACAAAGGAACAAAACCTATTCCCGGAAGGCCCATCATCTCCGCTATTAACAGCTGTGGAGAAAATGTGGGACAGTATATAGACTTTTTCCTGCAGGATTGGGTCCACAAACTCCCAAGTTTTGTCCGTGATACAACTGACTTTTTAGCGAAAATAGAGGATCTGGAATGGCAGACTGATATGTTACTCATTACCCTTGATGTTGAACAATTATACACCAGTATCTCTCATCAGGATGGTCTTAATGCAACTACTTACTATCTTGGCCAACGACCTGCTGAAATGTATGAACACAATAAGGTGATTCTAAGTTTAATTAACTGGTGTTTAAACAACAACTACTTTACATTTGGCAAAGAAGTCTGGAAACAATTGAGGGGTGTGGCCATGAGGGCCTGTTTCTCCCCCAGCTATGCGTGTTTACACGTTGGCTGGTGGGAGGAGCAGGTCCTCCAGGTCCAACACAAAACCTGGGTGCGAGAGAAAATTGTCAAATATCTTAGATATATCGATGACATTTTTATTGTGTGGCAAGGGAATGAAGAAGAAGCACAAACTTTCATTGCTGAAATTAACAACAATCCCCTTAACTTAAGATTTACTTCCAACATAAGTGCCAAGCAAGCTGAATTTTTAGATGTCAAGATATATATAGATGACAACAATCACATCCAGACTACTTTGCACAGAAAGGCCACGGCTGGTAATACCACACTCCATGCCTCAAGCCTACATCCAAAGCACACTATCCACAGCATACCATACGGAGAAATCCTAAGGTTAAAGAGAATATGTAGTACTGCTGTGGATTTCCAACGTTGCACTGACGAATTGAAAGTCCGGATGAGAGCTCGTGGTTATTCTGACCAAATTTTCAACCAGGCTCTAGTAAAGGCTGAGAAACTGTCTAGAGCCAGTTTACTGGTTAACAAAAATAGTATGCTCACCAATGAAAGTGAAACAGAAGATACAGAGTGTCCTAGATTTATTACTGACTATAGTAGCCAGGAAAATAAAATCAGACAGATCATAAACAAACACTGGTCTACCATTCAAACTGACACTGTTTTGGGATGCATGCTACCTGACAAACCCTTAGTGACATTTAGACGAGCACAAAATATGGGCGCTATTCTTGATCAAAGTAGCCCTGAATTGCAACAAAAGCCAAACTGGCTAGTATCAGCAGGTTTCAGAAAGTGCACCTCTTGCAGAGCGTGCAAATTCGGAATCAATAAGACCCATTATAGAACCCCGTTTTCTACTGCTGATATTCCGATCAAAGGTAGCCACACGTGTAAAACTGAATTTGCTGTGTACGTCCTGACGTGCACTTGCGGCCTCAACTATATTGGCAGTACAAAACAGCAAGTGCACGTCAGGATTTTGCAACATATCAGGGCTATCCTCCATAGCGACCAGGCATACCCGGTGGCTCGCCATTTTGAGAGCACGCATAACAAAGACCTTAACTGTCTCTCGTATTATGTGATAGCGTCTGTCCCAAAACCTAGAAGAGGTGGCAACAAGGAGCTTAAGTTAAGGAGATTAGAGTCAAGTTTGATCCTTGAATTTGATAGCAAATGGCCGAATGGCCTTAACAACACGGAGGATCTACGCCATTTTTTATAACTACTTACTCTAAATATCTGTACATCATAAATGTCTCGTATTATCCAGGCTTCCTGCTAGCACCCTTTTTACCCCCTAGATATGTCAGGCTCCCTGTGATTTAGGGTGGCATTCTGTTTTCCATGAATTCGCCTTATAAATATATTTCTGTCCATACATTGTAATTTAAGTGGCTGGTCAAGTTCCTTGTCAGCCACTTTTCTAATTAGTGCTCTGCTTCCTCCTATAATATATATATATATACATATATATTTTTTTCACTGGGTTTTTAGGTATATATATATATATTTTTTGTACCTTAGATGTGAGACCTGATTTTAACACTTATTTATAACATGTGGTGTCTTTTTCTATAACTTTTAAATGATGATTTATTTATACTGGTATTAATAGGTTTTATGTATGCATTTATTCAGACCAACAATTAGGAAAAAAACTTTTTATTTCCTTTGTGTCTAGATGAGCATGCATGTACCATTTACACAGAATTTTATCATCATAAGCTCTCAGCACTTTGTTTCCCTTTTCCGTATAATCAATTTTCCCTCCATTGGCACTTATGCACATTATTTATCTCCATGAATTGCAGATTGCGATTCAATAATACTGTTAAAATTTGCACTTTCATCACTAGTCCCGTCCCCCTATCTATTAATAGGTCGCGATATTTTGCACAATTTGTTGAATGTACCGCCAACAAATGAAATAATTGTGATCAATTTAATTGTTCTATATATATTGCATAATTTTTGTACTTTTTGCCAATTTGCACAGGCCTTTTTGCTAGGATTTGCACTGGGATTTATCCCACAATACTGTTATTACTATTGCACAATTTTGCACATGGGTTATTGCTTATATAGTCAAAAAAAGGTTTCTGTTTCCAGATACCTGAGAGCCTTGCTAGAGGAAAGGACAGCCACTGCTCAATGGGGTTGGCTGTTGGGATAGTGTCTAGTGTATAACAAAGGAAAATTTTTTCCTTTTTTAGGTGTCCCCTCACTCACCGGGGTTGCCCCACGGTGACATGCTTCATCATTGGGGCCATCCCAGTCCTCTACGGGCTGGGGCGTGCTACGACTTGCGGAGTTACGTAGGAGCACTTAAATGGACTATGTGTGGTGCATGTGTATTTGTGGGGAGTGGACTATGTGATGAGTTAAAAAATACCTGCCCAGTAGGTTACTGATAAACTTTATTCTGGCCTCTAGGTGGTAGTATTAAAAACGGGGTAGGGAGATAGGCTATCCTAAACTTAATGTGTCCAGATGTACCTATCAACTCCTAAGTCGACATGTTTCGTGCATACCCCAAGCACTTCTTCGGGACTACACAGGGACCAGCCCTGTGTTCGCCACTCCTTACTCTGTCACTGAGATATTTACAAAAAAGGGTTTAAACTGCAGCAAACTCTGTTAAGTGCATGCATTTATACCTACGTATTTTGTTCCAAAAACACGTGGTTCCTGAAAGATAGAAAACAACTTTAAAATTCAAGGGGTGGTTGGCCCCATTAGTTATCACACACAGTTTTTTGCAGAAGTGATGTACTCTGTGAATTCGAACGCGGACTCATTGGCCGTGCTTGTTTTCATGCACAAAAACGTGATTGATTTCGTGCATTTTCAAACGTGGTTTTTTAACAAAACACCTTTCGCAGTGTCACACCCATACATTCATCAGTCATACACACTCATACATACTTTTTTATGAGACCTAACTGGGCCCCATGGAGTCGGAGGGGTATCGGTATCCTCGCAACTCTGATGAGAAAGAAATGGAGTTGTTAAGTCACCCAGTACTGCTCGTTTTCTAGGCATTTGCTCCGTTTTCAAATCGGCATTCCTTCGCGCCCTATGCCACTTACTTGTGCTCTGGTTACCTCCTGTATTCAGGCACCTACTCTTTTTCCCTCCGGTCCGGATGTTATCGGACTGGAGGTTCCGTGTTGTTTAAATGCTGATGCCATTCGCGGTATCCCAGCGCTGGCGTGGGAACGCCCTTCGCGCACGCTAGAGCGTGTGCTTCTCTACCCGTGCCCCGCCTACGTGGCGGCCATCTTAGGGGTGTCGATCTTCGCTCATAGTCGTAATCAAGTGTCTAATGTGACTATTAATGCATTACGACACCTCTAGATAAATTTAGGGTAATATACAGAGTACTTGCCATATTATCAGGGTTTTTACCCGCCGTGTTAGAAAAAGTGGAAAATAGTTCAAAATTGTACCGATGGAAATGACTCGCTAATACTACCCATCAGATGAGTATGGAGTGTCACCAGTATCCCATGGTAGTTTTAAGCTGGTAAAATACAGTATTTTCACAAGGGATCCTAAACTTCCAGTGATAAATTTTGCCACACAGGATCATATTTCATCACGTATTGTACAGTTATTGCCAAAGGATGTTAGGAACTATATTCATGAGACTTCGTGAATTTCACACGTAATGGGTCTGATTTTATAATCTTTACATGTGTCTTTCATGTAAACTGTCCCCAGGGGATGTCGTCATTCAATCCCACGATATGGGAGCGAAGTCTAAACACCCAACGTTGCTCCTTTTCTAATAGTTTCTTTTCCATGTCAGCATGGGCTGGTTGGGTTTCCAGCACTACCCAGCGCATATCGTTGGGTGTGTGTGCTTTTTCCAAAAAGTGTGTTGTCATTTTGGTGTTCGAGTGTTTACACCTAAAGTTACTGCGATGTTCAACCATCCTGGTGTTAACCTTTCTGGTTGTCATTCCAATATAATGCAAATTGCACACACATGTGATCATGTAGACAACTCCTGATGTATTGCAGTTTGAAAACTGTCTTAACTCCCATTTGAGGCCTGTATTACAAATCACCTGTTTGGTGGTTTCAGTCAGGTGGCATACGCTGCAGTTGGAACATGGATGGTGTCCTGCTGGTAAGGGGTGCAGACGTCGGACTGGGCCTTCCATAGATCTAGGGCGTGTGTGTACCATCAAGTCCTTCAGGTTTTTCCCTTTCCGATGACTGAACATTGGTTGGGTGATGTTAAGACCCCCGCTATTCAGAGTTCTCCAATGTTTTTTCACGATCTTTGTCACCTGCTGTGAAGCTACTGTATACGTAGTGATGCAGATGGGCCTTTTTTCGGATGGATTTGATGGTGGTTCCTTAGGTTTCGACTCCAACAATGCATCCCTGTGGTTATTGGATGCCCTTTTCTTAGCTTTCTGAACAATCTTTTTCGGGTACTGTCTCTGATATAGTTTGTCGCAAAGTTCCTTGGCCTGCATTTCATAGTCACATTTCTCTGAACAGTTCCTTCCTAGTCTCAGAAACTGCCCAAATGGCAGGTTTTCACGGAGTTGGCGTGGGTGGAAGCTCTCAAAGCTAAGTAGGCAATTCCTAGACGTTGGCTTGAAATGTGTCGTAGTTATTAGTGTCCCTTTTTCTGCCTTAATGTTTAGGTCTAGGAAGACTAAATGTTCACGGCTCATTGTGGAGGTGAACTTCAGGAAAGGGTCCTGGAGATTCAGCCAGTTTAGGAACACATCCGCCTCCTGCTCATTTCCATTCCAGATGAGGATGACGTCATCGATGTAACGCCTCCACATCTGGATTTTGGTGGCATGGGGGTTGTCTGTATTCAGGATCTTTTTTGTCTCTAGCCAGTGCACATACAGTCCCGCCACGCTCGGCGCGAATGTGCTTCCCATGCTAGTTCCATGGGTCTGTTTGTATATAGTTTCCTGGAAGAGAAAGAAGTTCT
Organism: Lissotriton vulgaris; assembly: GCF_964263255.1. Taxonomy (NCBI): domain Eukaryota; kingdom Metazoa; phylum Chordata; class Amphibia; order Caudata; family Salamandridae; genus Lissotriton; species Lissotriton vulgaris. The sequence continues at coordinate 19,858 of NW_028243093.1, forward strand.
CGGTAAGGGCAAGGCGGCAACATTCTAGCACTACATGCCTCGGTGTTTTGTAATCCCATTGGTTTTCGAATAGGATGTCCTCTAGGATCTGTAGGGTCTCTCTGTGAGGCAAGCTTGTGTACAGGCTCTCTACGTCGAGACCTATTAGTATCTGTGTTGAGGGGTCAAAAGGTAGGTCTTTTAGAAGGCACAGTACTGATTTAGTGTCCTGTAGGTATGTTTCTGTCTTCTGTACCAATGGTCTCAAGAAAGCGTCCGCAAACTTGGACAGAGGCTCAAGTATTGATCCTATGCCTGAGACGATTGGTCTCCCAGGTGGTTTTTCCAACCTTTTGTGGATTTTAGGGATAGTATAAAAATACGGGGCCCTAGGGTGTTTGTTTTCCAGGAAATCTGCCTCCTTTCTAGTTAGCCAGTCGTTGACCAGACACTCTTCCACCATCCCAGCTATCTCGATCCTTAGGCGTTCTGTTGGGTCTGCCCTCAGTACCTCATAATTTCTTTGGTCTGCCAGTAATCTCAGGCATTCCGTCTCATAGTCTTCTGAGTTTTGTATAACAATTGCCCCGCCTTTGTCGGCTGGTTTTATTGTTATTGTTGCATCGTTGGCTAATTCAGCTATGGCTTCCTTTTCAGCTCTACTGGTATTATGAAATGTGTTCAAAGCCCTGGTATCCAGATCCATTACATCTTTCAGGATTGCCTTTTCAAAAGCCAGTACCTCAACTGGTAGGCTATTCATAGGGGGGGTAAAGGATGATTTTTTCTTTAGTCCTGTGTCACTCGTGGTTCCTATAGGTTGTGGTTTGTCTTTAAAAAAGACTTGTAATTTTATGCTGCGTACAAATTCCTTCAGCTCACAATACAGCTTGAATTTATCCAGGGTCGTGGTCGGAACAAAACCCAAACCTTTTTCCAAGACTCTCTCCTGAACTGGTGTTAGAACTTTGTCAGAGAGGTTTACCACTAGGCTTAGATGTTGCTGGTTGATGGTGTTGTTACTGGTCCTTGGCTCCTTGTGTGTGTTCTGTTGGTTTCCAGAGGTTGGGCCCATTGGACTTGCTGCCCTCTGGTTTTTCCTCGGCCTGGTTTTTTGCCCCTCCCTAAAAAAGGCTGTTGTGGTATTCCTGACATCTGGGCATTGTCCCAAAACGGGAAAGGTTGTTGTGGGTATGGTTGCTGGAAAGGAGGGGGTCCATAGAAGAACTGCGGTGGTGGTCCTTGGTAGGGCTGCCAGTTGTTTCCCCTGTTCATTCTTCTCCCCGCTCTGCCTCGTCTATTTCGCGGTTGATTGCGATTGTAACTGTTATCAGAGGAGTCGGATCCTGTATCGGAGGCTCCGCTGTCACTGTTGTAACCTGGGTTCCTCCCAGAAAGTACATACTCGGCTTTAATGTATGGGTACACCTTTTCATGAGAAAAGGTTTTCTTATCTTTGTAAAATTTAGTGTACTTAGTGTCTTTCAGGGATATCTCGAATTCAGTCATTGACTTGTTCAGCTCGTCCAGCCTTTTCTTGAGTTCTGCCGGTGATTGGTATGTTTTTAGTTTAACTTCCAGGTCCTGGATCTGCACCTTCAACGCCTCAGCTCTGCGTGCCGCGGTCTTTACAATGAGGACTAGCCAGTCCCTGGTGCAATGCCAGCTGATCAGTGACCAATCTTTTTTAAAAATGAGGTCATCTTGAAATATGAAAGGTTCATTATTCACTATAAGGCCGCGCGGTGCTGCGTTGGCCCTGTGATACTCGCTCATCATTACCCCATGTATTATGGTTTTGACTAGATTGCGTTTAAGTTCCGTTATTTCATCCCAACTCTGTTGGGATTCACTAGTATCCTTGTAGGTAGTGCTTGAATGGGGGAGCATGGAGGCTATTATCCTATCTGCCTCGTCTTCTGTAAAGGAGAGCCCTGTGATCTCTGCCATCTTGAACTTTTTCAGTAAGTACTTGTGTCAGACTAGAACGTGGGTGTGTGTCACTATATAGGTGTCTGTAATAGACTCCCGCAGCTGCGCGCTGCAACGTGTCAGGAAAAAACTAAGGGAGTTAGAGGGTTACTAGCTTGGCTCGCCCTCCAGTCATTAAAGTCAAAAAAAGGTTTCTGTTTCCAGATACCTGAGAGCCTTGCTAGAGGAAAGGACAGCCACTGCTCAATGGGGTTGGCTGTTGGGATAGTGTCTAGTGTATAACAAAGGAAAATGTTTTCCTTTTTTAGGTGTCCCCTCACTCACCGGGGTTGCCCCACGGTGACATGCTTCATCATCGGGGCCATCCCAGTCCTCTACGGGCTGGGGCGTGCTACGACTTGCGGAGTTACGTAGGAGCACTTAAATGGACTATGTGTGGTGCATGTGTATTTGTGGGGAGTGGACTATGTGATGAGTTAAAAAATACCTGCCCAGTAGGTTACTGATAAACTTTATTCTGGCCTCTAGGTGGTAGTATTAAAAACGGGGTAGGGAGATAGGCTATCCTAAACTTAATGTGTCCAGATGTACCTATCAACTCCTAAGTCGACATGTTTCGTGCATACCCCAAGCACTTCTTCGGGACTACACAGGGACCAGCCCTGTGTTCGCCACTCCTTACTCTGTCACTGAGATATTTACAAAAAAGGGTTTAAACTGCAGCAAACTCTGTTAAGTGCATGCATTTATACCTACGTATTTTGTTCCAAAAACACGTGGTTCCTGAAAGATAGAAAACAACTTTAAAATTCAAGGGGTGGTTGGCCCCATTAGTTATCACACACAGTTTTTTGCAGAAGTGATGTACTCTGTGAATTCGAACGCGGACTCATTGGCCGTGCTTGTTTTCATGCACAAAAACGTGATTGATTTCGTGCATTTTCAAACGTGTTTTTTTAACAAAACACCTTTCGCAGTGTCACACCCATACATTCATCAGTCATACACACTCATACATACTTTTTTATGAGACCTAACTGGGCCCCATGGAGTCGGAGGGGTATCGGTATCCTCGCAACTCTGATGAGAAAGAAATGGAGTTGATAAGTCACCCAGTACTGCTCGTTTTCTAGGCATTTGCTCCGTTTTCAAATCGGCATTCCTTCGCGCCCTATACCACTTACTTGTGCTCTGGTTACCTCCTGTATTCAGGCACCTACTCTTTTTCCCTCCGGTCCGGATGTTATCGGACTGGAGGTTCCGTGTTGTTTAAATGCTGATGCCATTCGCGGTATCCCAGCGCTGGCGTGGGAACGCCCTTCGCGCACGCTAGAGCGTGTGCTTCTCTACCCGTGCCCCGCCTACGTGGCGGCCATCTTAGGGGTGTCGATCTTCGCTCATAGTCGTAATCAAGTCTCTAATGTGACTATTAATGCATTACGACACCTCTAGATAAATTTAGGGTAATATACAGAGTACTTGCCATATTATCAGGGTTTTTACCCGCCGTGTTAGAAAAAGTGGAAAATAGTTCAAAATTGTACCGATGGAAATGACTCGCTAATACTACCCATCAGATGAGTATGGAGTGTCACCAGTATCCCATGGTAGTTTTAAGCTGGTAAAATACAGTATTTTCACAAGGGATCCTAAACTTCCAGTGATAAATTTTGCCACACAGGATCATATTTCATCACGTATTGTACAGTTATTGCCAAAGGATGTTAGGAACTATATTCATGAGACTTCGTGAATTTCACACGTAATGGGTCTGATTTTATAATCTTTACATGTGTCTTTCATGTAAACTGTCCCCAGGGGATGTCGTCATTCAATCCCACGATATGGGAGCGAAGTCTAAACACCCAACGTTGCTCCTTTTCTAATAGTTTCTTTTCCATGTCAGCATGGGCTGGTTGGGTTTCCAGCACTACCCAGCGCATATCGTTGGGTGTGTGTGCTTTTTCCAAAAAGTGTGTTGTCATTTTGGTGTTCGAGTGTTTACACCTAAAGTTACTGCGATGTTCAACCAGCATCAGCATTTAAACAACACGGAACCTCCAGTCCGATAACATCCGGACCGGAGGGAAAAAGAGTAGGTGCCTGAATACAGGAGGTAACCAGAGCACAAGTAAGTGGTATAGGGCGCGAAGGAATGCCGATTTGAAAACGGAGCAAATGCCTAGAAAACGAGCAGTACTGGGTGACTTAACAACTCCATTTCTTTCTCATCAGAGTTGCGAGGATACCGATACCCCTCCGACTCCATGGGGCCCAGTTAGGTCTCATAAAAAAGTATGTATGAGTGTGTATGACTGATGAATGTATGGGTGTGACACTGCGAAAGGTGTTTTGTTAAAAAACCACGTTTGAAAATGCACGAAATCAATCACGTTTTTGTGCATGAAAACAAGCACGGCCAATGAGTCCGCGTTCGAATTCACAGAGTACATCACTTCTGCAAAAAACTGTGTGTGATAACTAATGGGGCCAACCACCCCTTGAATTTTAAAGTTGTTTTCTATCTTTCAGGAACCACGTGTTTTTGGAACAAAATACGTAGGTATAAATGCATGCACTTAACAGAGTTTGCTGCAGTTTAAACCCTTTTTTGTAAATATCTCAGTGACAGAGTAAGGAGTGGCGAACACAGGGCTGGTCCCTGTGTAGTCCCGAAGAAGTGCTTGGGGTATGCACGAAACATGTCGACTTAGGAGTTGATAGGTACATCTGGACACATTAAGTTTAGGATAGCCTATCTCCCTACCCCGTTTTTAATACTACCACCTAGAGGCCAGAATAAAGTTTATCAGTAACCTACTGGGCAGGTATTTTTTAACTCATCACATAGTCCACTCCCCACAAATACACATGCACCACACATAGTCCATTTAAGTGCTCCTACGTAACTCCGCAAGTCGTAGCACGCCCCAGCCCGTAGAGAACTGGGATGGCCCCAATGATGAAGCATGTCACCGTGGGGCAACCCCGGTGAGTGAGGGGACACCTAAAAAAGGAAAAAATTTTCCTTTGTTATACACTAGACACTATCCCAACAGCCAACCCCATTGAGCAGTGGCTGTCCTTTCCTCTAGCAAGGCTCTCAGGTATCTGGAAACAGAAACCTTTTTTTGACTTTAATGACTGGAGGGCGAGCCAAGCTAGTAACCCTCTAACTCCCTTAGTTTTTTTCCTGACACGTTGCAGCGCGCAGCTGCGGGAGTCTATTACAGACACCTATATAGTGACACACACCCACGTTCTAGTCTGACACAAGTACTTACTGAAAAAGTTCAAGATGGCAGAGATCACAGGGCTCTCCTTTACAGAAGACGAGGCAGATAGGATAATAGCCTCCATGCTCCCCCATTCAAGCACTACCTACAAGGATACTAGTGAATCCCAACAGAGTTGGGATGAAATAACGGAACTTAAACGCAATCTAGTCAAAACCATAATACATGGGGTAATGATGAGCGAGTATCACAGGGCCAACGCAGCACCGCGCGGCCTTATAGTGAATAATGAACCTTTCATATTTCAAGATGAACTCATTTTTAAAAAAGATTGGTCACTGATCAGCTGGCATTGCACCAGGGACTGGCTAGTCCTCATTGTAAAGACCGCGGCACGCAGAGCTGAGGCGTTGAAGGTGCAGATCCAGGACCTGGAAGTTAAACTAAAAACATACCAATCACCGGCAGAACTCAAGAAAAGGCTGGACGAGCTGAACAAGTCAATGACTGAATTCGAGATATCCCTGAAAGACACTAAGTACACTAAATTTTACAAAGATAAGAAAACCTTTTCTCATGAAAAGGTGTACCCATACATTAAAGCCGAGTATGTACTTTCTGGGAGGAACCCAGGTTACAACAGTGACAGCGGAGCCTCCGATACAGGATCCGACTCCTCTGATAACAGTTACAATCGCAATCAACCGCGAAATAGACGAGGCAGAGCGGGGAGAAGAATGAACAGGGGAAACAACTGGCAGCCCTACCAAGGACCACCACCGCAGTTCTTCTATGGACCCCCTCCTTTCCAGCAACCATACCCACAACAACCTTTCCCATTTTGGGACAATGCCCAGATGTCAGGAATACCACAACAGCCTTTTTTAGGGAGGGGCAAAAAACCAGGCCGAGGAAAAACCAGAGGGCAGCAAGTCCAATGGGCCCAACCTCTGGAAACCAACAGAACACACACAAGGAGCCAAGGACCAGTAACAACACCATCAACCAGCAACATCTAAGCCTAGTGGTAAACCTCTCTGACAAAGTTCTAACACCAGTTCAGGAGAGAGTCTTGGAAAAAGGTTTGGGTTTTGTTCCGACCACGACCCTGGATAAATTCAAGCTGTATTGTGAGCTGAAGGAATTTGTACGCAGCATAAAATTACAAGTCTTTTTTAAAGACAAACCACAACCTATAGGAACCACGAGTGACACAGGACTAAAGAAAAAATCATTCTTTACCCCCCCTATGAATAGCCTACCAGTTGAGGTACTGGCTTTTGAAAAGGCAATCCTGAAAGATGTAATGGATCTGGATACCAGGGCTTTGAACACATTTCATAATACCAGTAGAGCTGAAAAGGAAGCCATAGCTGAATTAGCCAACGATGCAGCAATAACAATAAAACCAGCCGACAAAGGCGGGGCAATTGTTATACAAAACTCAGAAGACTATGAGACGGAATGCCTGAGATTACTGGCAGACCAAAGAAATTATGAGGTACTGAGGGCAGACCCAACAGAACGCCTAAGGATCGAGATAGCTGGGATGGTGGAAGAGTGTCTGGTCAACGACTGGCTAACTAGAAAGGAGGCAGATTTCCTGGAAAACAAACACCCTAGGGCCCCGTATTTTTATACTATCCCTAAAATCCACAAAAGGTTGGAAAAACCACCTGGGAGACCAATCGTCTCAGGCATAGGATCAATACTTGAGCCTCTGTCCAAGTTTGCGGACGCTTTCTTGAGACCATTGGTACAGAAGACAGAAACATACCTACAGGACACTAAATCAGTACTGTGCCTTCTAAAAGACCTACCTTTTGACCCCTCCACACAGATACTAATAGGTCTCGACGTAGAGAGCCTGTACACAAGCTTGCCTCACAGAGAGACCCTACAGATCCTAGAGGACATCCTATTCGAAAACCAATGGGATTACAAAACACCGAGGCATGTAGTGCTAGAATGTTGCCGCCTTGCCCTTACCGAGAACTTCTTTCTCTTCCAGGAAACTATATACAAACAGACCCATGGAACTAGCATGGGAAGCACATTCGCGCCGAGCGTGGCGGGACTGTATGTGCACTGGCTAGAGACAAAAAAGATCCTGAATACAGACAACCCCCATGCCACCAAAATCCAGATGTGGAGGCGTTACATCGATGACGTCATCCTCATCTGGAATGGAAATGAGCAGGAGGCGGATGTGTTCCTAAACTGGCTGAATCTCCAGGACCCTTTCCTGAAGTTCACCTCCACAATGAGCCGTGAACATTTAGTCTTCCTAGACCTAAACATTAAGGCAGAAAAAGGGACACTAATAACTACGACACATTTCAAGCCAACGTCTAGGAATTGCCTACTTAGCTTTGAGAGCTTCCACCCACGCCAACTCCGTGAAAACCTGCCATTTGGGCAGTTTCTGAGACTAAGAAGGAACTGTTCAGAGAAATGTGACTATGAAATGCAGGCCAAGGAACTTTGCGACAAACTATATCAGAGACAGTACCCGAAAAAGATTGTTCAGAAAGCTAAGAAAAGGGCATCCAATAACCACAGGGATGCATTGTTGGAGTCGAAACCTAAGGAACCACCATCAAATCCATCCGAAAAAAGGCCCATCTGCATCACTACGTATACAGTAGCTTCACAGCAGGTGACAAAGATCGTGAAAAAACATTGGAGAACTCTGAATAGCGGGGGTCTTAACATCACCCAACCAATGTTCAGTCATCGGAAAGGGAAAAACCTGAAGGACTTGATGGTACACACACGCCCTAGATCTATGGAAGGCCCAGTCCGACGTCTGCACCCCTTACCAGCAGGACACCATCCATGTTCCAACTGCAGCGTATGCCACCTGACTGAAACCACCAAACAGGTGATTTGTAATACAGGCCTCAAATGGGAGTTAAGACAGTTTTCAAACTGCAATACATCAGGAGTTGTCTACATGATCACATGTGTGTGCAATTTGCATTATATTGGAATGACAACCAGAAAGGTTAACACCAGGATGGTTGAACATCGCAGTAACTTTAGGTGTAAACACTCGAACACCAAAATGACAACACACTTTTTGGAAAAAGCACACACACCCAACGATATGCGCTGGGTAGTGCTGGAAACCCAACCAGCCCATGCTGACATGGAAAAGAAACTATTAGAAAAGGAGCAACGTTGGGTGTTTAGACTTCGCTCCCATATCGTGGGATTGAATGACGACATCCCCTGGGGACAGTTTACATGAAAGACACATGTAAAGATTATAAAATCAGACCCATTACGTGTGAAATTCACGAAGTCTCATGAATATAGTTCCTAACATCCTTTGGCAATAACTGTACAATACGTGATGAAATATGATCCTGTGTGGCAAAATTTATCACTGGAAGTTTAGGATCCCTTGTGAAAATACTGTATTTTACCAGCTTAAAACTACCATGGGATACTGGTGACACTCCATACTCATCTGATGGGTAGTATTAGCGAGTCATTTCCATCGGTACAATTTTGAACTATTTTCCACTTTTTCTAACACGGCGGGTAAAAACCCTGATAATATGGCAAGTACTCTGTATATTACCCTAAATTTATCTAGAGGTGTCGTAATGCATTAATAGTCACATTAGACACTTGATTACGACTATGAGCGAAGATCGACACCCCTAAGATGGCCGCCACGTAGGCGGGGCACGGGTAGAGAAGCACACGCTCTAGCGTGCGCGAAGGGCGTTCCCACGCCAGCGCTGGGATACCGCGAATGGCATCAGCATTTAAACAACACGGAACCTCCAGTCCGATAACATCCGGACCGGAGGGAAAAAGAGTAGGTGCCTGAATACAGGAGGTAACCAGAGCACAAGTAAGTGGCATAGGGCGCGAAGGAATGCCGATTTGAAAACGGAGCAAATGCCTAGAAAACGAGCAGTACTGGGTGACTTAACAACTCCATTTCTTTCTCATCAGAGTTGCGAGGATACCGATACCCCTCCGACTCCATGGGGCCCAGTTAGGTCTCATAAAAAAGTATGTATGAGTGTGTATGACTGATGAATGTATGGGTGTGACACTGCGAAAGGTGTTTTGTTAAAAAACCACGTTTGAAAATGCACGAAATCAATCACGTTTTTGTGCATGAAAACAAGCACGGCCAATGAGTCCGCGTTCGAATTCACAGAGTACATCACTTCTGCAAAAAACTGTGTGTGATAACTAATGGGGCCAACCACCCCTTGAATTTTAAAGTTGTTTTCTATCTTTCAGGAACCACGTGTTTTTGGAACAAAATACGTAGGTATAAATGCATGCACTTAACAGAGTTTGCTGCAGTTTAAACCCTTTTTTGTAAATATCTCAGTGACAGAGTAAGGAGTGGCGAACACAGGGCTGGTCCCTGTGTAGTCCCGAAGAAGTGCTTGGGGTATGCACGAAACATGTCGACTTAGGAGTTGATAGGTACATCTGGACACATTAAGTTTAGGATAGCCTATCTCCCTACCCCGTTTTTAATACTACCACCTAGAGGCCAGAATAAAGTTTATCAGTAACCTACTGGGCAGGTATTTTTTAACTCATCACATAGTCCACTCCCCACAAATACACATGCACCACACATAGTCCATTTAAGTGCTCCTACGTAACTCCGCAAGTCGTAGCACGCCCCAGCCCGTAGAGGACTGGGATGGCCCCAATGATGAAGCATGTCACCGTGGGGCAACCCCGGTGAGTGAGGGGACACCTAAAAAAGGAAAAAATGTTCCTTTGTTATACACTAGACACTATCCCAACAGCCAACCCCATTGAGCAGTGGCTGTCCTTTCCTCTAGCAAGGCTCTCAGGTATCTGGAAACAGAAACCTTTTTTTGACTTTAATGACTGGAGGGCGAGCCAAGCTAGTAACCCTCTAACTCCCTTAGTTTTTTCCTTATTGCTTATATAGCCATCCGCTATAAATTGCACAGGGATTTATCCCAAACCATTTAAAAAAGCAGAAATATATCTGTTTTTATTGTATGGTTATTTATTAAGCAATTTTGCACATAGGCCTGTGCCTGTTTTTGGGATTTATCCAATAATATCCAAATATTTGTACAATTGTCATGCACTAGAAAATAATGGAACAATTAACTAAAAAATTGAATTTATATTTATGATTTTGACATCGCGTTGCATATAAACCTTTTGTTTATGTCTATGATCATGTGACCTGAGAGTGAAAGGGCGGGGAGGCGGGCTTGCACTGCATTATAAAAATGAAAAAATAACATTGAATCGATGCATGTGAACAAGGGCTTTGGAAGCCCGAAACGCGTCTTGCCCTCGCTATTTTCAACCCTTGGAAAATAAAATCTTCTGTGTATCCAGTCCGTGGTCCGTCTCCTCATTGCCTGGAGGGTTCTGATTTCTACTAGAACCAGTAGTGGCTGTTCTTTGGAGTTTGCGCATATATATATATATATATATATATATATATGCTTTCACTCTCCGTGGCTCGTTTAAGGGGGAACCGCCCGTAGTCTGGTGGCGCGTCAAGCTGGCAGAGCCCCGCCAGATATTCAATTTCCAATAATATCCAAGTTATAATGCACTCTCAGACGCCAGGATAGTACACAGTGTTGCTTTATTGCTGTTACGCGTTTCGGAAGCTTTTGCTCCGTTGCTCACACATATATATATTACCTACTGGCGGTCGCCAGTAGGTAGTTATAGTTAGGATTTTTTTAATGTTAAATCTCAAAATTCTATTTGGAATAACTTTGGCGCCGGTTGACGAATCTGCCTCAAAATGGCCTCGCGGCGTTCCGGTCCTTCCCTGAAAGTTTGGTGGGGATTTGTCAAGCGGGGGCCGAGATAAAAGGGGGGTCCCAAAACGCGTTTTCCCCATGTTAATTTCCATAGGGCGGTCGATTTCACTTTTAGCCCGAACGGCTGAATGGATTTCCACCAAACTTGGCAAAATTGTAGGGACTGGTAGCCCGATGTGCCTTTGCTATGTCTCAAGATATGTGCTCCAGTGGATTTTGAGTAATTAAGGTTCAAAAAAATATATATCTATAGCCGCGCTCCGGTACGCGCACCGGTACGCGCACCGGGCGCGCCACGCGACTTGCGCGCAGAAAGCTGATTGGCTGTGGGGTGTCTGTAAACATTCTAAACAGTCCGGAGCGGCCGCCATCTTGTGTCTCGGTAGGATCGAGACACGAGAGGTGCCCAAAACAAAGAAGGAAATGGCCATAAGGGGGCAGAGTAGACCCCCCCTTGACCCCCTAGGTTTGATGTGGGGGCCATAAAAGGGCCCAGCGGGGCAAAAAAAAAAATATTTTTTTGATTTTCACGGGGGGAGCGCCGGTACGCGCACCGGGGAGCGTACCATGGGGAAAAAGAATGACAGTTTTAAAAGTAGCTGTTTAAAAAAAAATGTTTTGTTGTTTTTTTTATACATACACATACATATATATAAATGCATATGCATATATATATGCATATATGTGTATATGTGTGTGTGTAGAGAGAGGTAGAGAGGTAGAGGTGTAGAGGTAGAGAGGTAGAGAGGTAGCGGTAGAGAGGTAGAGCTTAGTAGAGAGAGAAGAAGAGAGAGGTAGAGAGGTAGAGAGTAGAGAGTGAGTAATAGAGAGTAGAGAGTGAGTAGTAGAGAGTAGTAGAGAGCAGTAGAGAGAGTAGCAGTAGAGAGAGTAGCAGAGAGTGAGTAGTAGAGAGTAGTAGAGTGAATAGTAGAGTGAGTAGTAGAGAGTAGTAGAGAGTGAGTAGTAGAGAGTGAGTAGTAGAGAGTAGTAAAGAGTAAGTAGTAGAGTGAGTAGTAGAGAGCAGTAGAGAGTGAGTAGTAGAGAGTAGTAAAGAGTGAGTAGTAGAGAGTGAGTAGTAGAGAGTGAGTAGTAGAGTAGTAGAGAATGAGTAGCAGAGAGAATAGTAGTGAGTAGTAGAGACTGAGTAGTAGAGTGAGTAGTAGAGACTAGTAGAGAGAGAGTAGTAGAGAGTGAGTAGTAGAGAGTAGTAGAGAGTGTGTAGTAGAGAGTGAGTAGTAGAGGGAGAGTAGTAGAGAGTAGTAGAGAGTGAGAAGTAGAGAGTGAGTAGTAGAGAGCAGTAGTGAGTAGTAAAGAGTGAGTAGTAGAGAGAGAGTAGTAGAGAGTGAGTAGTAGAGAGTAGTAGATAGTGAGTAGTAGGGAGTAGTGAGTAGCGAGTAGTAGGGAGTGAGTAGTAGAGAGAGAGTAGTAGAGAGTAGTAGAGTAGTAGAGAATGAGTAGTAGACAGTGAGTATTTGAGAGTAGTGGAGTTGGAGAGAGTAAGTAGTAGAGAGTAGTGGAGAATATTCCAAAGTTTGGCACAGCACCACTTTCACAATGAGTCCAATCAAATCATATCACTTAGAGTCCTTATTGAAGCGCTGAATCTTGGTGTATATTCAAATGCTTTTATTTTCCTTAAGTTTATGTACCACAGCCAGCCGAAACGTTTCGTTCTGTACAACAGAACTTCTTCAGGGCGTTCTTATTTCCTTCAAGTTATGTTGGTATCCTGTTGTCATATAACTAGATATTTCTTCCAAATGTTAGACGAGACATAAGTATATTCTTATTCAAAGTGACTAGGTATCAATTTTACCCACACAATTCAGGCAGACTTGAGTAATTTATAGCATCCTCAAAGTCAGTCTTTCAAAAATTCCAAAGTATAGGACATGATAATCCAAATCCAAATGTTTCTCAAGAAAAGTCATTTACAATCGTTGGGAATATCGGTGTTTGGGCAGATATGATCCAGGGACCCCCAGTATGCAAGGGGAATTAGTCCCCCCTCTGCAAACGTGCCAGTGGCCTGCATTGCAGAGAGGTGTAACAAGGGTGTGGCCTGATTACACTTCTCTGCAATGCAGCTCCCTCGCGCATACTGGAGGCTCCTGGTGGACTAGTTGACCCCAGGGACCCCCAGTATGCAAGGGGAATTAGTTCCCCCTCTGCAAACGCGGCAGTGGGCTGCGTTGCAGAGAGGTGTAACAAGGGGCATAGTCTCATTACACCTCTGCAATGCAGCCCCTGGCGCATACTGGAGGTTCCAGGTGGGCTAATTGGCCCCCAGGGGCCCCCAGTATGCAAGGGGAATTAGTTCCCCCTCTTCAAACATGCACGGGGGCTGCGTTGCAGAGAGGTGTAAAAAGGGTTGTGGCTTCATTACACCTCTCTGCAATGCAGTCCCCTGGCGCATACTGGAGATTCCTGGTGGGCTTTCAGGTCTTATATAGTTAGGAATTAGCATTAAAAAAACCTTTGAAATTCACGGAAAAAAACATAGGTTTCACACCAGTTATAGTTAGGAATTAGCATTTAGAAAATCTTTGAAATTCACTGAAAAAACCATAGGTTTCACACCAGTTATAGTTAGGAATTAGCATTTAAAAAACCTATTAAATTCACTGAAAAAACCATAGGTTTCACACCAGTTATAGTTAGCTGGAAATTTTACTGACATAAAACCATTGAAATTCCCACGTTATAGTTAGGTGGACTCACTATAACTTGCGCGCCTGCAATGCACTGCTGATGATGTCACATATTACATCACTCATGACATGGTCAGTGACATCACTCATGACATCACTGATGACACCATCCAGTGAATGTGTCTTTCTGAAAAATAAATTTGTTTTATATATGTATTTGTAAAGGTCGATGGAAGAATAAATGTTTAAATAGGTGTGTAAATGGATGGTTTTTAAAAAAAAAATTGGTTGGTTAACTGGCTTGTTAAGGGTATCTTAGTGAATACATATATTAGCGAGTATTGTTTAAATATTTAAATGTTTGTATCAGTGTTTCTCTTTGTGTATAAGTGGCTGCAGGGGTTGGTGACTGACTCACTGTTTGTATGTGTTTTGAAGACAGCATATGTGCAGGACTGTATGGGTGGATGAGTGTGTATATGTGTGTGTTAGTGAGTGAATGACTGTCTCACTAGTGTCTTCATTAGTAACGACATATGTTTTAATCTAGTATATGTGAGTATTGATGTATATAAGTGAGTATAGTATATATAGTGAGAGATTGTGGGAGTTCCTGTTTAAATAAGTATGTGTTTCTATAAGTGATTGTTTAAGAGAGTAAGTATGTGTAAGTTTCCTTAGAAGTAAGGTGGTAGTGTGTGTATAAATGTATATGCAAATAAATGGATGTTCAATAGTTTATTTGCATGTGTGAGTATGTGTGTGAGTAACTTTTGGATGACTGCTGATGTGTAACAGGATGTATAGGTGTATCAATACATATGATGAGTGAGTATATATATGAGTGACTATATAGAACTGTTGGTGAATGAGTGGATGTGTATATAGATGGTGGAATTACTGAATTGGTTGTTGTTACTGGTTTGGGTATCTCCATTTTTTTGAAAATGTTTGTTTCTATTTTTGAATATGTGTTTCAAGCGTTACATTACACTGAAATTAGGTCTGTCACTCTGTCACAAGGATGGTGTCATCAGTGATGTCATGAGTGACGTCACTGACCATGTCATGAGTGATGTAATATGTGACGACATCAGCAGTGCATTGCAGGCGCGCAAGTTATAGTGAGTCCAACTAACTATAACGTGGGAATTTCAATGGTTTTATGTCAGTAAAATTTCCAGCTAACTATAACTGGTGTGAAACCTATGGTTTTGTCAGTGAATTTAATAGGTTTTTTAAATGCTATTTCCTAACTATAACTGGTGTGAAACCTATGGTTTTTTCAGTGAATATATATATAGATAGATATATATCAAAGCTCCAAGGTTCCCACCTGTGGAGACGCACTCTGACATCCACTGCAGCAACCTTCATGAGGTAAAAGCCGGCGGGCGGATCCAGTTTACAGCATGCCTGTCGATTCACGCCTGGCACGTTTCGTGCGCATTGCACTCTTCAGAGGCGCAACAGTCATTTTGAGATAGAGGCCACACAAAATGACTGCTTCACCTCTGTTGCCCCCCCCGCTTCAGTGGCGGAACACAATCAATGACAGAATATTGCAGGTGCTCTGAGTTATTGTTGTGCACCTCCTTTAAGTGCCTCGCCACAGGGTAAGCTGGGTCATTATTCACTATAGCCCTGAGGTGTTGGAGTATGCGGAGGTGGACCTGGAGCTTAGTGCTCCCAATGTAGCGTAGTCCACACTTGCACTCAAGCATATAGACAGCGAATTCTGTCCTGCATGTCAATCTGTGTTTAATAGGAAGTGGAGTGTGCCTGAAGGTCGACTCAACTCTGGTCAAATTCTTGCTATATATATGTATATATATATATATGTATATATATATATATATATATATATATATATATATATATATATATATATATATATATATATATATATATATATATATATATATATATATATATATATATTACCTACTGGCGGTCGCCAGTAGGTATATATAGTTAGGATTTTTTCCCTATGGGATTTCTGAAAATTCTATGCCTAATAACTTTGGCGTTTGTGGACGGAATTGGCTGAAATTTTCAGGAAAATGGCACATTTTGTTTCTGAGCAGCCCTTGAAAATTTGGGGGGGTTTTGTGGAGGGGGGGCCGAGAAAAAAGGGGGGTCCCAAAACGCGTTTTTTCCATGTTAATTTCCATAGGGCGGTTGGACTCACTTTTAGCCCGAACGGCTGAATGGATTTGCACGAAACTTGGCAAAATTGTAGGGACTGTTAGCCCGATGTGCCTTTGCTAGGTCTCAATATATGTGCTTCAGTGGATTTTGAGAAATTAACGTTTAAATCAAGATATATATCTGTAACAGCGCTCCGGGCAGCGATCCGGTTAGCGAACCTTTCGCGTATCGGAACTTTGCGATGCGAAGCTGATTGGCCCTCCGGTGTCTGTCAACATTCTAAACAGTCCGGAGCGGCCGCCATCTTGTCTCTCGGTAGGATCGAGAGACAAGAGGAGGCCAAAACAAAGGGGGAAATTACCATAAGGGGGCATAGTAGATCCTCGTTGACCCCCTAGGTTTTATGTGGAGGTTTTAAAAGGGCCTAGGAGGGTCCAAAAGAAAAATTTTTTTTTTGCGTGGTAAGCGCCAAGTTCGCGAACCGGATAGCTTTCTGGGCAGCGAACTTTATGGATAAAAGAATGAAAGACTTTTCTAATACTGTATGTTAATTGTTTGTTGTTTTTCTTGTTTTTTTTTGTTTTCTTTTTTTTTAAAGTGTTTTTTTTATTTTGATTCTTTTTCATAATTTATTAAACTTTCTAACATTTCAGTGTCTGAAATGTCATTATTTTCTTGAAATATTGTTTGCAATCTGTGAGGTTGCAAAATGTCCTCATTTGCAAGGAGGAGATCTACTGCTTGGACACATTGCAGCAGTTCATTATCCAAGCTTTCATCCATAAATTCCATGTCAATTGGTTCTATTAATTCCTGGCTGCTCTCTTCCAGGTCCATCTCAAATGAAACTTGCTGCTCGCCTTCCATTTTGCCTGAAATTTGGATTAAAAAAATATATATTAGTAGAGATAGGGCACTGTTGGGATTAATTTTAGATAGGCAGTTTTTATCAGTGAATTTATCTTTTGGCAGTGTATAGTATGAGAGTGGAAATAGGACTATAAAAAAGTGTATGTGATTTAACCAAGACAAGCCTTACTCCATTGATAACTATAACAGAGAAGTCTATCTAAATACATTACTACTACAGAGGGATAGTGTATATCTAGCAGAAAAAGTCTACTATATTAAGTCATAGTGCACAATATATTAAATTATAACTTACCTTCACAAAGAAGTTGAAGTTTTTTGAAGCTATTGAAATTGGAGGTACAACAAGAAGTAGTAGTCAAAATGGCTGTGTTTCCTTCTCTCCCTTTATATATATACAGGTATATAACCAATTAAATGTCAGGTAATAAAAGTAGAAAATGAAAGTAACATTTTCATTGGTTGTCAATTCCAACAATTCAGATGTGTTTTGTGAAGTAATTTACCTCACGGTACTTGGAGAGGTCTACAGGCTAAATGGCTAAATGGAATTTCAATGAAATTTGTGAGAATGGAAGGGAATGTTATGTAGTATGAGCTAATCTATATTTGGTGAGAGTGTCTCTAGTCGTTTTTCTGTAAATTACTTTCCCGCCTTTTTTTAGGACCGCTTTCCGGGAAGCTGCCCGGTTAGCGAACCTTAAGCGTCACGGGAGTCCACCATTTTGTGTTTCGTTCGCATTAAGATACAAGATGGAGGGCAAATAATGTTTAGAATGGGTAGAAGGGGTCATGGTAGACTTATCTTGACCCCCTAGGTTTTCTAAGCGTGGCTGAGGAGGCTTATATGTGCGGAAAAAAAAACTTTTTTTTAAAAAATTCCGCGAGGTTAGCTTTCGGTTAGCGAACCGGGTAGCGCTCCGGGGAGCGAATTTTGTGGAAAATTAGTGAAAAAAGTTAGAGAAAAATAATAATTGTGAGTGATCAGATGTAGGGTAGCTCTGAGAAGAGCTTTTGGGTTTATGGTACATTTAGGTACTTATAAGTAGGTACCAATGCACAGTCTTAAATTCAGAATGAAAATTCTGTTGCCCTCATCTGAGAAGTGAACTCCATCTCCTCTGTAGATATCTTGCATGTAGTAACGCAAGTTATTGTTGTAAAGAGAGCCCATTCCATGGTCTCTCATGTAAGCTGAAACAGATTTGTTTACATGCTTCCTCGCTTTCTCAATTTGTGGACAAAATTGGTTGGACCACCTCCATTTCTGTCTTTGGCATATATTGGAATATACCAAGGCAGTTTGAGGAAAAAGTGCCATTAATTGCTCCAAGGTGTCCTTTAAAAGCATTTCCAGACCTACCCCTGTCAAAGTGCCCAAATCATTACCTCCACAGTGCACTATTAACAGGTCAGGTTTTGGCAAATGCATAAAGGTTTTCACCAATGGTATCAATTGGTGACATTTTAATCCTCTTTGGCCCAACCAGTTAATTTCCACATCTTGTAAATTGAGGTTGTGTAAATTTCTGCTCTCAGCATACCTTTGAGCCCAGTGGATGTAACTATGTCCAACAATCCAGACGTTAAACATGGTGGAAGAAGGTTGTTCTGCAGTCAGATGAAGTGTGGTAATGAAAGGGCAGTTGAAACAGTAGGAGTTTCTAAAGAAAAAAAACTGTGGATTTACAATGCTAATGATTCATTAGCAGTGATTGGTGCATTTCCATTTCTGAAAACAGAAAGTTAGGGTGCATGGATGTGTTCTTTGAAAGATGTAATTTGAATGGTCAAGGAAGAAACAATTAATGAAAGATTGCACTGGATACGCAGGTGCACTGAGAGTTCAGAGTTCAATTGAAACATTGTTGTGTGAATTTGCAAACATCAGAGGTCTTCCAGGAGGTGGTTGCTATGGAAACAAGGCAGACAGGGCAGAGGGGGGAAGGGTTTTGATTTGAAAAAAGTGAGGGAAGAGGTATGATTGGCTAATATGAGAGATATGTGAAAAGAATATCTGTATTTCTGTGCTTTCAATAGCTGCAGCCTTTGGAGTGCATCCTTTTTCTTCTGCTGAAGACAATTTGGTGTATTTCTGAGACTGTTTTCAAAACTCAAAAAATATTTGCTAAGGTGAGAAAAGATTTATTTAATTTAGATAGAGAATAGTATGATTTAAGGAGAAAATGATGAAGAAAGCTGTGTTTTTAAAATGTGGTTTTGTCTCTAGTTATATACTAATAGAATTAGTTTCATAGAGAAATTATAATTGCATATTTGGTGTAACATTCTGGCATGCTGTAACACAAGATATTGTAATACATGGAGGCCATTTCATGGTCTGTTATGTAAGCTGAAACAGATATGTTGCTTTTAAAAACGATTTCAGAAATCAATTACATTTCTGGATATTTACTGCTAGAGCTTCATAGGTTGTTTTGGGCCATATTTATAAGGTATTTGAGTGTCTAAGATGTTATGTTCGCCTTTTAAAATGTAAAGTGTTCCTCATGGGGCAAGTGTCTTGTAAATACGCTCCCACTTGTGCTTGGCAAATTTAGATTTTGATTATGGGAGTTACCTAGCCATGTTAATAGTGTCCCAAAAATGGTGCTAGGGCATTCCAGAAAACACTTTCATGTGTCTCAAGGACATTTTTAGTTATTTCTTCATGAATGCAGATATACAATTGATTTATATGCTGTGTTTAAAAACGAATTTTGAAATGAATTAAATTTCAGGATATGTACTGTTAGAGCTTCATAGGTTGTTTGGGGTCCTATTTAGAAGGCATTTTAGTGTCTTTGATGTTATTTTTCCCTTTTTAAATGGAAAGCGTTCCTCATGGGGCCCTGAGCAGTTCTTAGCCATGTTATTTCATAGGAAGTGGATAACATGGCTAAGAGCATTTGCTGGAAAATGCATGAATATCGCTGATTTTTCTGCTATATTCATGGATTGTGGCCGTTTTTTTTCACATTGCTTCATAGGTTGTTTGGGTTCATATTTAGAAGGCATTTTAGTGTCTTTGATGTTATTTTTCCCTTTTTAAATGGAAAGCGTTCCTCATGGGGCCCTGAGCAGTTCTTAGCCATGTTATTTAATAGGAAGTGGATAACATGGCTAAGAGCATTTGCTGGAAAATGCATGAATATCGCTGACTTTTCTGCGATGTTATTTTTCCCTTTTTAAATGGAAAGTGTTCCTCATGGGGCAAGTGTCTTGTAAATACGCTCCCACTTGTGCTTGGCAAATTTAGATTTTGATTATGGGAGTTACCTAGCCATGTTAATAGTGTCCCAAAAATGGTGCTAGGGCATTCCAGAAAACACTTTCATGTGTCTCAAGGACATTTTTAGTTATTTCTTCATGAATGCAGATATACAATTGATTTATATGCTGTGTTTAAAAAAGAATTTTGAAATTAATTAAATTTCAGGATATGTACTGTTAGAGCTTCATAGGTTGTTTGGGGTCATATTTAGAAGGCATTTTAGTGTCTTTGATGTTATTTTTCCCTTTTTAAATGGAAAGCGTTCCTCATGGGGCCCTGAGCAGTTCTTAGCCATGTTATTTCATAGGAAGTGGATAACATGGCTAAGAGCATTTGCTGGAAAATGCATGAATATCGCTGATTTTTCTGCTATATTCATGGATTGTGGCCGTTTTTTTTCACATTGCTTCATAGGTTGTTTGGGTTCATATTTAGAAGGCATTTTAGTGTCTTTGATGTTATTTTTCCCTTTTTAAATGGAAAGCGTTCCTCATGGGGCCCTGAGCAGTTCTTAGCCATGTTATTTAATAGGAAGTGGATAACATGGCTAAGAGCATTTGCTGGAAAATGCATGAATATCGCTGACTTTTCTGCGATGTTATTTTTCCCTTTTTAAATGGAAAGTGTTCCTCATGGGGCAAGTGTCTTGTAAATACGCTCCCACTTGTGCTTGGCAAATTTAGATTTTGATTATGGGAGTTACGTAGCCATGTTAATAGTGTCCCAAAAATGGTGCTAGGGCATTCCAGAAAACACAATCATGTGTCTCAAGGACATTTTTAGTCATTTCTTCATGAATGCAGGTATACAATTGATTTATATGCTGTGTTTAAAAACGAATTTTGAAATCAATTAAATTTCAGGATATGTACTGTTAGAGCTTCATAGGTTGTTTGGGGTCATATTTAGAAGGCATTTTAGTGTCTTTGATGTTATTTTTCCCTTTTTAAATGGAAAGCGTTCCTCATGGTGCCCTGAGCAGTTCTTAGCCATGTTATTTAATAGGAAGTGGATAACATGGCTAAGAGCATTTGCTGGAAAATGCATGAATATCGCTGATTTTTCTGCGATATTCATGCATTGCAGGCCTTTTTTTATCACATTTGCAAGCACTTCTTAGCCATGTTATCCAATGGGAGGTGGATAACATGGCTAAGAGCATTTGCTACAAAGGTTGTTTGGGGTTATATACCATTTTTGGGAAATTATTAACATGCCTATCTAACTCCCATAATCAAAATCTAAATTTGCCAACCGCAGGTGGGAGCGTATTTACAATAAATTTGCACCATGAAGAATGTAAAATAGCATACTAGATACTCAAATAACTTATAAATATGACCCAAAACATCTTATGAAGCACTAGTAGTGCATATTTCCAGAAATGTATTGGTTTTCATTTAATGATTTACTTCATTGGTAGGCCTTCACATGTTTTTTTACCTTGGTTTTTTTTCAGTGAAAATCTTATCTGCAACCATGTGTTGGCCTCACCTCAAATAAACAAAACAGGTGATGGACTGAATGTGGATCAATGACACACATTCACCCCAGTCAAAAGATCTGGGCCTAAACAAACCTTTAGATAGGCTACATCTTATCGTCATCCTGAATTAATGATTTAAAATATTAGGGAGTGATTTATGAGTGTTGTATGCCTGTTTTGTACCATTGAGTGTCATTTTTGTGATGCAGTGCTGGTGGAAAATATTTGCTATGTTAAATAATTAGTACGGCATTAAGTTTTAGATGACTGTTATTTATTTACTGTTTGGTAATAGTGGTTAATAACATTTTATATTATATTTTTTCACAGATTCAACTGCAGATTCTTTCATAGTTTGGAAAATGCCTTCCAGAAGTCGAATACGAAAGGCTAGAAAACGTCAAAGACAGCAGGATGATGTTTTATTGCAGCAGTCCTCTTCCCCAAATACTTATCAAAACACCAAGAAAGGTCCGGGTAAGAGCACGAAATCATTCTTAAGAAATATATGTAGTAAAAAAAATTTTGCTCAAAAAAATGTGTCTGTTTACAAAAAGAAAAGTAATTTAAATGGAAAGGAGAGACCCATCACAAATGTTACTGGTAGAGGAAGAGATAACTCTGTGCATGATAGTAGAAGGAAACAACAGTTTAGGGACATTCGACAACGAATGTTCCGTAATAGGATATTAGTTAATTTATTGAAAAATATTAAAAAGAAAGGCCAACAGAAAGCGGCATTTTATAGGAAGAAGAAAAATGTAGAGAAAATTATTGATCATGCTTTTGAAATCAAGCGAAAGTTGTTTATTTTGGTAATCAATAGAATTAGGAAACTAAGCAAGGTAATTTCTGATTTCAAAACAAAAAGTAGATGGAAGAGAGTAGTAAATCGTACTAACTTTTGTGAAGTTTTTTCTGGAGAATGGATGCATAGTTCAAGTTCTGAGGCATTTTTTAATGAGGAGACTTATTTTCAGGATAATGATTTGGTGCATGCAGTTGACATCAGTGGTCGAGCTTATGAAGTGAAGGATGGTTGTCCAGTTGAAAAAGAACAACTTGTGACAACAGAGACAGAAGAGGCGCTAAGTGATGAGGTTTTAGGAAGACGTCCTAAGGGTCCTGTGTACATTTGGAAGTGTAGTTCTATTTGCAGTGTGCGACAGGTTTCCATCAATTTGCTTTGTGATTTTATACGGACATTTAATAAGAAAAGTTTGAAGCAGAAAATGAAGTTGTTGCAAGATTTAGATCCTTGCAGAGTGAGACAAATGACAGGTTTGCGTGGTCATTCACTGGCTTGTCTTTCCAGGAGAGTATGCCAGAGTGTTTTTCATCATTTCAGGATGCTAGCAGTGCATCATAATAAAGTGAGAAAATTAGTGAGAATGTTGTATTATGCTAAGAGTCCAGCAATTATGCTTAAACAGTTATGTGCTGCTCTTTTGCATGGTTCTGAAATAGATGTGAAGAATATTTGTGAAGAAATTGAGTTTTGTTACTTTGGTAGTAAAGATGAGAATGTTCAAATTGACCCTGAAGTAGAGGGTAATGTGGAAGATAATGTACAGGTTTCCAGTACAGATAATTTTCAGAAGGAAATTGTCACTTTTCAGATGAAATCAAGTGAGAGGCCTAATTTCACTTGTGTATGTTGTCGACGCACTTATTATAAGAATCAGACTAAGGTAGTGGATTTATATGCAAAAAGTGAAAGGGAAAATAATAGTGAATGGAAGGATTTAGCCACATACTTGATGGTAGAAAATTATTTTGATTTGGGATCGGATCAACGTGTGTGTACTTATTGTTGTAATAAATTAAACCAAAACCAGATGCCTGCTAGGGCAGTTCATAATAATCTGGAATTGGTTGAGATTCCTTCTGAATTGAAGGATTTAAATACTTATGAATCTATTTTGATTCAAAGTATCCATCCCTTTCAGGCTATTGTAAGAATGGAGCCAAAGACAGGGAAGTTGCCTCCAGCAGATTTACAGAGAGGATTAAAGGGAAGAGTTGTTTATTTGCCTCTAGATTTGAACAAAAACATTAACACAATTGGAATAGAAAAAGTGGAAGAGGAACCTCTGGTTATCTTGGTTAATGGGGTTCCGACAAAGAATAAGAAAATATGGCAAGATTTAGTGGATGTTAGGAAAGTCAAAAAGGCAACAGTGTATTTGAAGAAAAATAATAAGTACTATAAGAATGTATATGTTGCAGAAGAGGAAGTAAGTGATGAAGAGGATAGCGATTTGTGTGCTGGCCAAATTGAGAAAGTAGAGGCCTCTAAAAGTGAAGAAATATATGAACATTATAGTGTTCATCCTTTGCATTCCAAGGAAGTCATGGGGAATGCTATTGAGTTGTTTCAAATGAAACAAGCCAAAGGGAGTCCCATTAGTGTTTGGGAGGAAAGTTTGGAAGCTCGGTGTTTCCCACAGCTATTTCCCACAGGTCAAGGAGGAAGATATGATGAGCGACCTCGTGAAATTCCTGCGTCTGAATACCGGACTTTACGATTGTATGCAGAAGATCCTAGGTTTCGGCAATGTATTCCCTATTTGTTTCATCTCCTGTTTGAAAGCGATCTGTCTGGACTTTCATATGCAGTGAACCACATCTTAAAAAGTGGTATACAGATGCGAAACATCTCGGCAAGTGACTTTATGCATAAAGTCAATGTCCAAGACAGTATTTTGGATTCTCACTTAATTAATCTCATGGCGTGTCAGCGTGGTACTAATGAGTACTGGTACCGTCGTCATGGTGATTTAAAATGTATGCTGAGGAACTTAGGAACTCCGACATGGTTCCTCACTCTGAGCTGTGCTGAGTATGGCTGGGATGACTTACTTGAATTTCTACGAGAGGCAAATGGAAATATTGAAAACATTGAATTCAAGACACCTGGAGAACTGTGTTCTTTGGATCCTGTGAATGTATGCAGGTACTTCAATCATAGATTTGAAGCTATGATGTCTTTCATCACAAATAAAAAGAATCCACCTCTTGGAGAGGTGTTGGATTTCTTCTGGAGAAAGGAGTATCAAGCAAGAGGTGCCCCTCATATACATATGTTGCTGTGGATCAAGGATGCACCTAAATTTGGAACAGATCCGGATGACTTAGTGATGAATTTCATCGAACAGTATTCTACGTGTGCTGTTCCAAACGCAACGGAGAAGAAAAGTCTAAGAGAACAAGTTCTACGTTTCCAAAGCCATCGTTGTGGAAAGTACTGTCGTCGTAAATTCAGAAACAAGGACAAGTTCTACACCAAATGTCGTTTCAACTTTCCACGACCGGTGATTTCTAAAGGAAGAGTGAACAGTTTGATGTCTTCGCTGCGACATAATGTGACGAGGAAATCACCCAAGAATACATACAATTTGAAAAGGAATGAAGAGTCCAAGTACATCAATGACTACAACCCAGTGATTTTGTCCATGTGGAATGCCAACATGGATATACAGTTTGTGGCTGACAACTGTATGGCTGTGGCTCGGTATGTGACATCTTACATCACCAAAAAAGAAAAGACCGAACTGAAGGATATGTGGGAGGACATTTCCCATGAAAAGAGCCTCAGCAAGAAGTTGTACAGTTTCAGTCTAAAGATGTTGTCGCATCGAGAAATCGGAGCTTACGAATGTTCTGATCGATTGTCTTCAGCAAGTCTCTATGCCAAATCCAGGAGTCTCGTTTGGGCGAGTCTTGGTCTTGCTGCAACGCGAAATCGAGTTCTAAAACCTGTTCGGGAAATTGAGTATTTGGCAGAAAAGGAACCAAACAGTACCGACATTTTGAAGACCAACATGTTGGATACATATTATCCAAATCGAAGCAGTCACCTTGAGAATGTTTGTCTATATGAGGTTCTCCAAAATTATATATTCAAGAGGAACATCAAAGAAGATATTGAGAAAGGAGTGTATGCTGTAATTGGAAGTGAGGGATGCCTGGTCAAGCAAAGAAAATGCCAATTAGTAAACCATCGAAAATTAAGTGGCGAATCTCCAGAAAAAAAGGAGTTTTTCTATTTAGCACTTTTACAACTTTTCAAGCCTTGGCGTGCAGAAGAGGAACTGCTTGGAGATTTCCTCTGTTACGAAGACTCTTTCAATGCAGCCAAGGAGTCCATAGAATGTCCTGCTTTTTCTAAATATCAAGAAATGCTAACTTTGGAAATTGAGCAGGAAGCAACGATTGCAGCCGAGATTGCCAGAGACAGTTCTCAGGACAGTCAGAGTTCTGTTTCATTGAGTCAAGATCCACTTGGAGGACCTATTATCGAAAATGAAGCTGCCACTGCTATGAATGAAGTAGAAAGAGCCATGGCACATGCTCAGGAGGATTCAGTTAACTTACAAGACTTGGAAAAACAACTCAACGTTGAGCAGAGGAAAATATATGATGAAGTTACCAAGGAAATTGAGCACGGATTAAGTCATGAGAAGAAAGAGTGCTCGTGTACGTCGTTGAAGCCTGTCCGACTGTACGTGAGTGGAGAAGCGGGAACTGGAAAAAGTTTCCTCATTAAAGCAATCTCTTGTTATTTGCAGGAAAGGACTGAGTCATCGCTGTCTTGTGTTGTGACCGCTCCTACTGGACTGGCAGCACATAATATTAAAGGTATTACTTTGCATCGTCTATTGATGCTGCCGGTGGAGCATGACAACAAATTACAATACAACAAGTTATCTGGAGATGCTTGCTGTGAAGTTTCAAGAGTCTTGAGGAAAATGAAACTACTTATCATTGACGAAGTAAGCATGGTTTCCAATGTCATGCTTGCCTTTGTGCATTTGAGAATGCAAGAAGTACTTAAAACTGAATATGATGTCTTATTTGGTGGGAAACACATTATTGTTTTCGGAGATCTTCTACAGCTGACACCAGTAAAAGGTCAACCTGTGTTCAAAATACTCACGCATGAAGATACCAGGAAGTGCCTAGGGAGCATTGGCAACGTCAATATATGGTTAAACTTCAATTATGCAGAACTGCATCAAAATATGCGTCAGGCAAAAGATGAAGATTACAAGAATATTCTACAAGATATTAGAATTGGAAAAGTGACCGAGCATGGGAAAGAAGCTTTAAATGCACGGTTACTGTCAAATTTGTATCCCAAACAAGAGATTGTGCCTGAGAATATTTTTCAGAAAATTACTGAGAAGAAATCCGGGATATGTCTCATGCCAACTCTTGCAGAATGTGCCATCTTCAACAACAAAATGTTGAATTTAGAAAAGCAAGACATTGTGAAACTGGAAGCTATCGACAAATTAGAGCATATGGGATCAACAATTATTTTGTCAGATAATTTGAAATCAAAATTGGATTCATTAGAGAAGACTATATCTAAGACAGCGGGTTTTGAAAAGACTCTGAATGTGTGTTTAAATTGCCGAATCATTTTGAGACGGAATTTACATGTAGAAAGAGGTCTGGTAAATGGATCAATGGGTAATGTTGTTGATTTTGAGAAATACAGAAATAGAGATGGAATAGAATTTTTAAGAATTAAATTTGATGGCATTGAGGAAGTACAGCAAATTGGTCGTTGTTCTGCTAGGTTTTTGCTTGTTAAAGACTTATATGTTCGCCGTAAACAGTTTCCTGTTTGCTTAGCATATGCGGTGACAATCCATAAATCGCAAGGTTTAAGTGTAGACTGTGCATTGGTGAATATTGGCAGTTCAGTGTTCAAGGAGGGTATGGCATATGTGGCATTGTCACGAGTTAGAACTTTATCGGGATTGTACTTGATTGACTGTGATGTCACAAACATTTGTGCGGATCTAGATTGTGTTAAGGAATACAATAGGTTAAGAAGAGAGTATGCGCCACATTTGCCTCAATATCCTTTGTTTGAGAAACGTGTGGTAGGCCGGAAACGTAGAAATAGCAGTAATAGTAGGGAGGTTGTTGCAAAAAGACTAAAAGTGAATGAACCGAAAGTTGTTAGCAGAAAGAAAGTGGATACTGTTGAAGAGATTGTTGGTTTTCAATTTGAAAACAGTTCTGGTGTCAACTGCTATGCAAATGTCGTTGTTAATGTTCTCTTTTCACTAGAGAGTTTAAAAGAACAGATTGTGTTCAATTCAGAACAAAGTTTATGCTGCTTGTTGAATTCTGTGTTAGAGAAATGTAGCACTGATCGTACAAAAGTAGAAAGTGTGTCTGAAGTTCGTTATCTGTTAGATGAATGTTCAGGTCAAACAGACTTCTCTGAAAATAATCAGCAAGATTGTCAGGAGTTTTTAATGTATATGCTTGATATATTGCAAGATGAGGGTGTAGATGTAGATCACCTGTTTGGGCTTTCTTATCAATGGCAGCATGACTGCGAGAACTGTATGGTATCAAGTACTACTAGTGTAGACTCAGAAAGATTTATATATTTAACTTTGCCAGACAGTAAATCAGTGTCCTTTAATAAGCTAGTAAATGCAGCGGATCACAACATGGAGTGTAGCCAATGTAAATGTGATATGATGTCAACATTATTTATACGTAGATATGGCCAGTATGTCATTTTAATGATGCAACGATGTAGGCCTGATGGATCAAAATTGTCAACTTTAATAAAACATTTTGTGGCTTCTCAGCTGTCAATATCAGGGAGGACTTTTGTTACTGTAGCAATTATCTATCACGATGGTCCATCAACAACATCAGGACATTATACAGCTTACTTAAAGTCTGGAAACGGCTGGTCATTCTGTAATGATTCTGTTGTAACTTTCAAAAAAAAATTGCCGTTTGACCTTAAAAATTCTTACCTGGTGTTTTTAAAACCAAAATTTTAAGTAGAGGGAATGTAAGTCTGCAATGCTGTCTCGATTAAAAATCCAACTATATAAACCTGATGGAAGTAAGTCTGCTTCATAGTAAGCAGTATCAGTGTCATAGGAAAAGGAGAACATGAGTGACAAAGAAGAGTAAGATATTAGTAGTCCAGGATTGTGAAAATAATCTCAAATATTTTATTTTTGAAAGTTGCGAAAATAGAAAATGTCGGGATTTGATTGGAAGAATTACAAGACTTGCGAATCGCGGCAACATGATTTGG
This sequence comes from Lissotriton vulgaris, assembly GCF_964263255.1. NCBI lineage: Eukaryota > Metazoa > Chordata > Amphibia > Caudata > Salamandridae > Lissotriton > Lissotriton vulgaris. Next base: position 48,334 of record NW_028243093.1, read on the forward strand.
CCTAGTGGAAACATGTGATATAATGAGAGAAGTTTTTTTTCTATGTAACATATTTCACGTATCGATGGAGGTTTTCTTTCAGAAAGTGGCGGGCTGAAAATATTTAAAGCACAACAGAGTGGATGCTGTTTATAGGAGATCGTTTGACGTCATTGAAAGTAAGTTAATTTTAAGAAGTTTTGAAAACAGATTTCTTAGGTTGTATGGGTTTTTTAAACACAGTCATTTTGATTGTGTTTTTTTTCCCTGCTGTTACATGATGAATACCTTCAAGTCACTGATTTAAGTGAAATTTGATACATTCTGAGAACAGCAAAAATAAACCATTTAACATGTATAATTAATGTTATGCTTTTTGTCCTTATGATATACATTTAGAAATGTGTGGTACATATGGGTAAGCTGAGTTCTGTAAATATCAATTTTAATGCTTAGAGTGCTGTACTTCTGGGTAGTGTTTTTTTTTTTATAAAAAAAAGAGGCCTCACCTCAAAGAAAGCTCTTGAAAGCACACATCTTATTTGCATCCTAAAACAATCATTTACAATGTTAGACACAATTTTATTATGGCTTTACATCTTTTTTGCGCTGCTATTGCATCACTATTGTGAGACATTAGCAGTGCAAGAAAAACATCATGTTCCAAAATAGGCCTCAGTTCAGCAACATCAAGATACAGTTTCTTTTGAATATATATGTTTAGGATTGTGTAGGTGATGTAGAGAAGCAGAGACTTCTGTAAATGTCAAAGTTGTTGAAAAACTGTTTGTTTTTTAACCTTTTCCCTTGTCTTTTCTAATTTTTAAATACATGTTTTAATATTTTTTGAAATGTTTGTTCTTTGTTTTACAGATTGAAAGTATGAAAAAATATTTAAAAAAGGTAACAAGAATTATAAGGTAAATGTTTTCCACTCTTTTTACCCGCAATGCACTGCTGATGATGTCATTGACACTATCTCTCATTTACTCTCTCTAGCTGTCTTTCTTTTTACATTATTCTCTGATTACTTCCCTTATACTAACTCTTCTTTTTTTAAAAAAAATATTTTTTTAGTTCGCTTAAAGTTCGCGAACCGGTCAGCGAACTTGAAGCGAACCAAAAGAAATAGAGCTTGCCAGAGTGATAAACATTCTAGCAATTTTGTTTGAAAGGGGAGGTAGTTCTGAAAAGAACTGTTTTTTTTTGTTTTTTTTGTTTTATATTTTTTTTTTATTTTTTGAACATTTTTTGATTTTTTTGTATTTTTAGAACTGTTTTATGTTTTTTTTGTTTTTTTATGGAGGGGAGACAACAAAAAACAGGCTTTCAAAACGGCTCAACTGGAGCAAAAAAAAGAAAATTACTTTTTGGGTGCATTAGGGCATTTATGATTTTCATATGCAATGTTCATGAGGTTGACACTCATGTTGCCATATGATAGCATTTCACCACAGTAAACACAAGATAACTTTATGTGCTGGAAGTTAGGTTGGATGTTGGGCACAGTCTCTTGTGCCTCTCTTCCCGTCAAAGACAATGTGGATGTAGATCTTGCCACAGGAGTTGCCGTCGGATTGTCTACAAGATCCCTTAATTCAGCCCGGCTGTAGTTATTGGGATGCCACCTGCTCATGTGACGATGCATTGTATAGTTCCCCATACTGTACTTCTTTTCTGTGCCTCTCGACAATCTGTAGTCACAGATGAGGCAGGTGGCATATTTTGCATTCACTTTCTTTGTTCCAGGAGGGATGGTGAAAAACTGCCAGATAAAACTGGATTTTCGTTTAGAAACCCGGGGCAACTCATCAAGAAATTGTTGTTCCTCTCTCTCCTCTTCTTCTTCTTCCTCATCTTCCTCCTCTCTGTTAGTCAGAATTTGACTAGGTGGTCCTGTCTTCTTATGAGGAGGTGGAGGTGGTGGTGGGGGTGCACCAGCTGCAGCAAGAATGGAAGCCATTGTGGATCTTCAGATAAATGGTCTTTCTCTCACCAAGATGAAAGTCAGAGTGAGGAAATAAGGAGGGGTTTACATGATTTGGGGAAAACAAAAGTTCTGAGCCAATGAAAAGTGTTATTTTTAGGTCACATGACCTAGTCATACATCATTTGGAAACCAAAAGTGAAATGAACCAATGAGAAGTTTGATAAACAAGTCACATGACCTGTTCCGCTTACGTTACGCGGCGCGCGCCGCGTCCCAGATCGCTTCCGGTTCGCGGTCCGGAGCACTTCCGGGAGCGCTAACGCGACGCGTCATTAGACGCATTACGCGATAACGTGATATGTCGCGCTTCCGCGACGCGTCACTGTTCCGCTAACGTAACGTTGACCGGTTCGCGGACTAGATCGCGGCATCAAGATGAGCTAACGGAAAGCTTCCCGGTTCGCGAACTAGAAGCGAAGAAAAAAATATTTAAAAAAAATTATCAATAAATATCTATATATATTTTGGGATTTAAAGAATAATACATTTTACAGCTACAGATGTTAGCTTTTAAAAAACCAATGAAATTCACTGAAAAAACCATAGGTTATAGACCATATATAGTTAGAAATTTGCATTTAAAAAACCATTGAAATTCAATGAAAAAACCATAGGTTATAGACCATATATAGTTAGGAATTCGCATTTACAAAACCTTATTTTACTCGCACAAAACCATTGAAATTCCATATATAGTTAGTTGCACTAACTATATATCGCGCACCCGCAATCCACTGCTGATGATGTCACATATTACATCATTCATGACATGGTCAGTGACATCACTGATGACATCACTGATGACATCTCAAATGACATCACTGATGACATCACTGATGACATCTCAAATGACATCACTGATGACATCTCAAATGACATCACTGATGACATCACTGATGACATCTCATTTGACATTACTGATCACATCACTGATGATATCATTCATGTGATAATACGATGAACCTCTTCAGACTCTAATATAACCTTAGATACAATCAGTGTAAACAGACACTCACAGACTGTCACTCATCCATGGAGTTACTCACACACCTAGTCAGTCATGCAAAGAATCAATCACACCTCCATTTCCTCAACTATACAGTTATACAAACTTTACTTATTCAAACATATACTAACACATATTTACTCTCTTATACAATCCCTGATACAAGTTCACAATGATCCATACAGCCACTCACACATTCACTGGCTCTTATGCACAGTTATTTATATATGTCAACTCTCCCAGGTACTGTGTTTTACATATGTACTTACTTTGACATGTAGCACTGAGATATCCATTCACTCACCAATACACTCATGCACACAGTCAACCTCCCATACAGCTGTTTCCACATGCACTTTTGAAACCATACATCTAGTGAATCAACTGCTCACACATCTATGCACAGAGTCATACACCTCCCAGCCACCCACACACACACTCAGTCTCCCATACAAATACTTGGGCAATCAATCAATAACCCATATAGTTACTCATATAGCTACTTATCAACACATGCAACAGTTTACAGAACAACAGACATAATGATGCACAAATTAAGACAGTCTAGTCACTAACCCATGCACTCAGTGAGACACATTTAATCACTCACTCATACAGTCAGTCATGCACCTACTAAATCCTTCATCCAGACACTTATACATCCACTCATTCTTCAATATGTAAGACATATTTTAACTTTACAGAAACATACAGTCACTGGATGTTGTAATCAGTGATGTCATCAGTGATGTCATTTGAGATGTCATCAGTGATGTCATCAGTGATGTCACTGACCATGTCATGAATGATGTAATATGTGACATCATCAGCAGTGGATTGCGGGTGCGCGATATATAGTTAGTGCAACTAACTATATATGGAATTTCAATGGTTTTGTGCGAGTAAAATAAGGTTTTGTAAATGCGAATTCCTAACTATATATGGTCTATAACCTATGGTTTTTTCATTGAATATATATATATATGCAAAGCACCCAATCCAGGAACCCTCGAACTCCACATGCATCGGAGCACTTCAAGGCAAGGAAAGAGTAGCCGACCCAAGGTTTGCAGTGAGCAATTTAGTTTTTATTCGGTGAAGCTCGCCCTGCCATCATAACGTTTCGGCCTTCACAGAGGCCTTGATCACAGGACGCAAATGAGGGAGGGGGGACTATTTAAAGTGCTAGTGCAAATGACAGAAGGGATGCAATTGGTCAGTCATACACTAAGCTAGACAGCCACAGAAAGAGGACACATTAACCACATAAATGTACAGTATTCCTTTTGTTGCAACACATCAATTAATATGCATAAAATGTAAAAAATGTAAACATCGCACTTGAATCTTCTCATACATGAGGACATAAATTATCTAAAATGTAGATAAAATTGTCTGTTACCAAAGGAAAAATGGACCTCAATGTCATAAAAAACACACCCATATTAACAGCTCGTAATTTTGTCAAATAAAAAAAAAACGACTTCAGTAATGTGCAAAATACGCCAGGCAACAAAGTGCTAGTGCAACAACAAATATCTGACATCACATGACATGGTGTCAAATAAATTTGGTAACATATAACCTAAAATAGGCAACATTGTGCAAATATGCAAGTGGCTTAACTGTTTTTAACAAAATGTAGCCCCAGTGGGCTCATCCCCATGTGCCAACCTATATACAAAACCCCTAAGAGTGCAGCAAAAGTGTAAATGTGCATGTGAGTAAAAGGTTTTTTTATATATAGTTTTTATGATTTCTTAAAATAGTCAAACACATAGTGTTGACTAATTGTTTTTTAGATAAGCACATTAAACAAGTGACTACGGTTTAAAGAACGGCAATGGGGTAAAAATACAGCGGTCTGACCTTTTTTGTACAAAACATAGGAAGTATGACAACCACCACGCTCGACTGCCTGTCAACAGGCTGAGACATATATTTTACATAACTTCGAGACTAGTTATAAGGACCCCCTAGATTTAATCAAAGGCAAGTGTGGAAATCTTCTGTGGCATTAAGGCCACCCGGGGTCTTACTATCCAATTTTAGGATATATTTTGTTTCAGTGAGTCGTAGGAGTGCCTCTCTATCACCCCCTCTCCTCAGCGGGCCAACCGCATCCACGACATAATATTGTAAAAGTTCACTCTTGTTGTTATGATGATACTTAAAATGCAGTGCGACCGGATAGGATGCGTCACTGGTGTTGATGGCCCTAATGTGCTGGAGTATCCGCTTGTGAACCTGCAATTTGGTACTACCAACATACCGCAGGCCACAGGGACACTCCAGCACATAGATAGCAAACTCCCTTTTACACGTGAGTTGCTTATTGATTTTCAGGGGAATGTCGGAGAAGGGGGTGGTTACCTCAGTTTTGTTAACACCATGCTAGCAGGCTTTGCAAGTCGCACACTTGCGGAAATCTCCGCTCGTGTTAAGCGAATTGACAGGGGTACTAGTTTCAGGGCTGGATTTAACCAAGTCATCGCCCAGAGAGCGGGCTTTTCTGAAAGTAATCAGAGGTTTTATTGGCATTCTCTCTCCGATTGATGGATCATTCCGGATGAGGCTCCAATGTTTATTAACAATTTTCCTCAATGCCCCATGTTGTTTATTGAATGACCAGATCAATCTGGTTTGCCGCTGAGACTCTCCTTGGCTCTTGCTCTTATCTTTCTTATACACAAGTGCCTCCTGTCTAGTTAGTGCATTGGCTTTGCGAATTGCATTGTTGATGTCTTTCTCTTTATAGCCTCTTGCCAAAAATCTACTTTGGCTTGCTCGCTGGGCAGACTCACACTCCTGATCTGTGCTACAAATGCGTCTTATTTGCAGCATCTCACCAGAGGGGATGCTGCGTATAAGATGGGGTGGGTGGTGGCTTGTAGCATGCAACAAAGTGTTGCCGGCTGTTGGTTTCCTATACAGTTTGGTTTGGATGTGGTCGTCTACAATCATAATTTCCACATCAAGAAAATAGGCTGATGTGCGGCTAATGTTGGCAGTGAACTCAAGATTGAAAGCATTGACATTAATATTTTTACAAACGTCTCCGCCTCCTCCAATGACCCGCGCCAGATAAAAAATATATCATTGATATATCGGAACCACTGCAGAATATTATTGCAGCAAATATCATTGAAGTCACCATGGAGGACCTGTCTCTCCCTGTAGCCCATATGAAGACAGGCATAACTGGGAGAGAAACAGGCCCCCATGGCAACTCCTCTGACCTGTTGGTAGTACTGCTTATTGAACATAAAGAAATTATTGTTCAAACAATAATTAATCATGGCAATTAACATCCTGTTGTGCTGTGACATGGTTGCTGGTCTAAAATCAAGAAAATATTGGATTGCTCTCACCCCATCCTGATGATGGATGCTCGTGTAGAGCGATGTAACATACAATGTTATTAACCAACAATCAGGGTCCCAGCTGATGTTACTGATTTTTCTAAGGAAATCTCCAGAGTCTTGGATAAATGAAGGTAAACCGCTCACAAAGTCTGGTAAGAACGAATCAATATAAATGGTTGTGTTTTCCAGTAATCCTCCACAGGCAGAGATGATGGACCTGCCAGGGGGTATACTTGCATTCTTGTGGATTTTAGGTATGAGATAAAAAACTAGCATGATTGGATGCTCGTTTTTTAAAAATTTCAGTTCCTCCATACTCAATAGCCCAATGCTGCGCCATCCCATTAGCAAGGAGTAAAACTCAGTCTGTGATTTGGTAATGGAATTCTTATCGCAACGCCGATAACACAATGGATCATTTAATTGCGAATGGGCTTTCTGTAAGTATAACACACGAGGCCAAAGTACGACGTTGCCGCCTTTGTCCGCCTGCGGACAATTATGTTTTTATCTCCTTGGATTCTCTTTACCAGGTTGGTGTATTGATTGTTGCGCCGGACCTGCTGGCGAGTGGTTTTCAAGACTTTAACATGTAGATTCTTGATTTCCTTGGTGGCCATTTCATGAAATATGTCGATGTTATCATGAATCATCACTGGTGTAAATGTAGACCGGGGTTTGAATTTTGTCATTCCTGCAGTACTTAATCCAATTGGTTCCTCTGTGCATTGTGAACTGGATTGCTCTGATCTTAGTGAATCCAAATTATGCACTGCTCGTAAATCATGAGTGTTCAGATCCACTGTATTGCTGATTGTGGCTGTTGCTGTAGGGGATATAGGGGCTCTGTTGTAAGCAAAGTGCTTTTGCAGCTTTAATTTGCGAACGAATTTGAACAGATCCATCCTAGTTTTCGGGTAGTCAAAGTTACAAGTAGGGCTAAAACACAGTCCCAATGCTAGAATATTCAAGTCAGACTTGCTTAGTACAACCTCCGTTAAATTGATGACTGATAATTGATGTTGAGAGTTATGTGCTGTTACTGGCACTTGTTGTTCCATTTCCTTTGGAACGTTTTTTTCTTTTTTGGAATAGCGCCTGTTGCGGGCTTGCCTGCGTTTGCGTCGCTTGATGTTGTTTGATGTCCTCCTTGCTGCAAGGGTCTCCGTGGACGCAAAGTATCGCGTCAATCTTGGCGCAGGCAATCCACTTCTTGCGCCAACGAAAATCGGGTAAACCCCAGCTGAGCATTACTTCTCGTTGTATCAGTATCCGACCCACTATCACACATTGAGCTTAGGTCAGACCTAGACGAGCTCCCAGGTGGTGCAGACGCGGGGATAGGTACAGAATGGCTGGATGAAAGGGCAACAACAGAGGACTTGGAAGCAGCTGCTTTAATGGCATCATATTTTTTGGCGAACGTGAAAATTCGCCCTTCCTGATAATCTACCTTATCTCTCTGGAATTTGTATGCCTTTCTTTTTTTGATAATTTCTCCTCCTTAATTAATCTGGCCAGCATGTCATCTTTCAATTTAGTATACTCAGTTGAGCTGCCCACATCCATTGCTTCTATTTCGGCATTAACCTCATCAATTTGTACTTCCACGGCAGCGCAATCTCTTTCCGCATATTGTACCAGGATGGTCATAAGGCGGCGGGAAGACTCCAGGTTACACTCTGCCCAGTCTTTCAACATATTTGGATCCGGAGCCTCGTAGCTTGGGGCGAGCATAATTCTTAATCCCCTGGGAACCCGGTTAACCTCTAAATATCTGCTGAGGGACCGGTGTTCCCACCATTTGCCTTGTTCTTTATGCATGAATTTTTCCAGTTTTTGGATTTTGTCACGTAGGGTAGTGTCGACCTCATTGCCTGCATTTACTGCTGCAGTCACACAAGACCCCCAGCTGGGGAATCATCAAACATATCAAGGGCTGCCAGCTCTCTCCCCCTCTTGATGTCAGCTGACATGGCGAATTGCTTCTAAAATGCAAAAAACGCTAATGCGTACTCACGGGCCTCAAGGCAGCTTGCCGTGATGGTCCGCACCCTGAGGCCCTCGCAAAAACTCCACCTTTGGACTGTATAGCCGACACCACCACTGCAGCGGAATAAGGACGCTAACAAAACAGCCGTCTTGTCGCTCTGTCCCCGGTTTCAGGTAGTTGGTGTCAAATGCAAATGTCCGAGGGCTGGAACGGTATCTCCCCAACAAGAGTTGTGAATGACTTCCAGAGCACCAGAGGTCACAGCTTCCTGCCGTTCCGCCACAGGGATGAAGGAGGGGTCAGCTCAGACCGGAGAAGCCAAAAACCGGTCAAAGGTATGCAAAGCACCCAATCCAGGAACCCCCGAACTCCACATGCATCGGAGCACTTCAAGGCGGGCACATCCTGTATTTTTAGTATTGTGGCGGGCGGAGCTCTGTGCTCCGCCCGCCACAATACTAAAAACGCTGTGCAGCATTTACATAATGAAAGCGGCAGGCACCGCGCGGTGCCTACCGCTTTGATTATGTAAATGCAGGGGGGTACCACCCGTGTGCCACATTGCACCATCAGGATTCAAGCAAACCGGGCCGAAGACGGCTGTAATGCCAGAAACCGGTCCCCGGGAGCTTGTTTCCTTCCCAGTGTAAGAATTGGCTTTTGTAGTTTGGTTTGCCCTGTTCCCATCATGCACTGGGACAGGTACAGACTAATTTGCATACAGCCAGGTTCTGAAACTGGGATGGTGCAGTGAGCTAAAAAACGGTGTTGGATCTAGCCCTGATCTCTTGACTGGGTGAGAGCTTTCTGTTTAATTCAGAGACTCTGTCCCTCACCACCCCTTGTTGTAAATATTTTTGTCCACCCTAAGCGTGGAAGGGTATTCTCAGATGTGAGACCCTTGCTCATTGCACCATCAGGATTCAAGCAAACCGGGCCGAAGACGGCTGTAATGCCAGAAACCGGTCCCCGGGAGCTTGTTTCCTTCCCAGTGTAAGAATTGGCTTTTGTAGTTTGGTTTGCCCTGTTCCCATCATGCACTGGGACAGGTACAGACTAATTTGCATACAGCCAGGTTCTGAAACTGGGATGGTGCAGTGAGCTAAAAAACGGTGTTGGATCTAGCCCTGATCTCTTGACTGGGTGAGAGCTTTCTGTTTAATTCAGAGACTCTGTCCCTCACCACCCCTTGTTGTAAATATTTTTGTCCACCCTAAGCGTGGAAGGGTATTCTCAGATGTGAGACCCTTGCTCATTGCACCATCAGGATTCAAGCAAACCGGGCCGAAGACGGCTGTAATGCCAGAAACCGGTCCCCGGGAGCTTGTTTCCTTCCCAGTGTAAGAATTGGCTTTTGTAGTTTGGTTTGCCCTGTTCCCATCATGCACTGGGACAGGTACAGACTAATTTGCATACAGCCAGGTTCTGAAACTGGGATGGTGCAGTGAGCTAAAAAACGGTGTTGGATCTAGCCCTGATCTCTTGACTGGGTGAGAGCTTTCTGTTTAATTCAGAGACTCTGTCCCTCACCACCCCTTGTTGTAAATACTCCCCTTTGGCCTTCACTCTGGGGGCTCACAGGGGGCCCCCAGAGTGAACACCGCATGCCTTTCCGTGGCGGCAATGCCGCCACGGAAAGGCATTGTAAAATGCCCATTGTAATAATGCGGGCGGTGTCTGACAGACACCGCCTGCATGTTACTTGTTTTCCGCCCCGGCCGCAAGACGACCAGGGCGGAAAAGTGGCGGGCGGTGTTTTGCTTCGCCGTGGTCCCCCCCGCCATTCTAATATGGCGGGGGGAATACAGGGAAGGATGGCGGGCGGATTTTCCCCGCCAGGCTGGCGGTGGCTACCACCAGCCTGGCGGGGGCAATCCGCCCACCATTCTAATGGGGCCCATAGTGTTGACTAATTGTTTTTTAGATAAGCACATTAAACAAGTGACTACGGTTTAAAGAACGGCAATGAGGTAAAAATATAGTGGCCTGACCTTTTATGTACAAAAAATAGGAAGTATGACAACCACCACGCTCGACTGCCTGTCAACAGGCTGAGACATATATTTTACATAACGTCGAGACTAGTTATAAGGACCCCCTAGATTTAATCAACGGCAAGTGTAGAAATCTTCTGTGGCATTAAGGCCACCCGGAGTCTTACTATCCAATTTTAGGATATATTTTGTTTAAGTGAGTCGTAGGAGTGCCTCTCTATATATATATATATATCACTATCAGACAAGACCTTCA
>NW_028243094.1:0-32724 GCF_964263255.1 Lissotriton vulgaris
CTCAGATTGCTGATATATATATATATATATATATATATATATATATATATATATATATATATATATATATATATATATATATATATATATATATATATATATATATATATATATATTACCTACTGGCGGTCGCCAGTAGGTAGTTATAGTTAGGACCTAGTTTCCATAGGAAATCCGCACTATTCTATTGGGAATAACTTTGGCTCCGGTTGTTGAATCTTCGCAAATTTCTCAAAGAAGATGGCCCGCTCCTTCCCTGAAAGTCTCTGAAAGATTCGCCAAGCCGGGGCCGAGAAAAAAGGGGGGTCCCAAAACGTGTTTTGCCCATGTTAATTTCAATAGGACGATTAGACACGGCTACAGCCCAAACCGCTGAACGGAATTTGGGAAAATGGTAGGGTCTGGTACGCAGAACACGCTTTTGGGTAAATGGTGTAAATCCTTCCAGTAGTTCCTGAGAAAATCAAAAGAAAAAAAAATACATATCTGGGCGGAGCCTAACCGCACATCTCATCGTGAGATCTGATTGGCTGTCAGCACTTCATCCAAGAAGTGTTGGCAGCCATTTTGGGACCAATATACATGATAGCACTTCATTAAAAAGCATTGCAGTTAATAGACGGTTTTAGGACTTTAGTTACATTATAAATCATTTGTTGATGGTACCATACTCATTTTAGGAATTGTGGTGTGTTCTAAGGTGATTTTACCATGTGAAAAAGCCTTCTGCTGGGATATCATGAATCATGTTTGAAAGAAAATTATTATCTCATACTTTTCCCACAGTGGTTTGGAAGGGGATCTATAACCTAAACTGAAAGCATATTTTCTGTATATTCACATTATCTTTCTCAGTCATGTGAGAATGAAGTCTGACATTCTCAGTAAAACATGTACATCGAACAAGGACAGAGACTCTCAGTTGATTCTTTTGTGTTCTACTGCAGCTTCCCAGAGTGTTCTAAAGAACAACTAGAGCGCTAACAGTCCTACTTATTACAAAGGTATGGCACACCTGAAGCCATCTTGATTGGAATAAAGTGGTAACTTTTAAAACATTTAATTTAAAAAGGAACAAAATGAGGGGGTAATTTTGCCTTAGAAAATATGATTAGTGCTGCAGAAATAAAAATTAGGTCACATTTTGAGTGACTTCTCAAATCCTCTTCTATTTCATTAAATAATTATGACATGCAGTCTCCCAAGATGGCCACTAGAGACAAAAGAGCCCAAATGTAGCCCAAATATCACCAGATGTAGCCCAAGTATAGCCCAATGACAGAATGTCCCAGATGGTTCTAAAGAACAACTAGAGCGCTAACAGTCTTACTTATGACAAAAAAATATGGCACACCAGAAGCCATCTTGATTGGAATGAAGTGGTAAGTCTGAAAACATTTAATTTAAAAAGGAACAAAATGAGGGGGTTCATTTTGCCGTAGAAAGTATGATTAGTGCTTCAGAAAGAAAAATTAGGGCACATTTTGAGTGACTTCTCAAATTCTTTTCTATTTCATTAAAAAATTCTGACATGCAGACTGAAACATGCACTTTCAATACCAGCAGCAGACTTCCCTGGTGAGCAGTAGCTTTACTACAGTGATCTAATAAGCAACTAGCGTGCTAACATTCTGAATTTATGGCAAATGTGTGTCACATCTGAATGCCTTCTTGATGGAATCAAAGTAGAAAACTGAAAGTATTTCCTACTGAGGAGACTGTAATAAATGCGAAAATTAGGAAACTTCATAACAAATAAGTCTCCCAAGATGGCCACCAGAGACAAAAGAGCCCAAATGTAGCACAAATATCCCCCAGATGTAGCCCAAGTATAGCCCAATGACAGAATGTCCCATAGTGTTCTAAAGAGCAATGAGAGCGCTAACAGTCTTACTTATGAGAAAAGTATGGCACACCTGAAGTCATCTTGATTGGAATAAAGTGGTAACACTTAAAACATTTAATTTGTAAAGGAACAAAATGAGGGGGTTCATTTTGCCATAGAAACTATGATTAGTGCTGAAGAGAGAAAAATTAGGGAACATTTTGACTTCTCAAATCTTCTTCCAATTCATAAAAAAAATGCTGACATGCAGACTGAAACATGCACTTTGAATACCAGCAGCAGACTTCCCTGGTGAGCAGTAGCTTTACTACAGTGATCTAATGAGCAACTAGAGTGCTAACATTCAGAATTTATGGCAAATGTGTGACACATTTGAATGCCTTCTTGATGGAACCAAAGTAAACAAGCATTGAAAATGCAATAGATCTCGCCCTTGTTTAAGTTAAAGCCATTCTGTTTGTAATGAGGTGGCTTTTTAGCTTTGCTTTTATTAGTGTTTTTCAAACTTTCATGTAAATAACATGCATATGTATGCATATATGTATATGTATGCATGCATTTATATTTGTACCTATATTGATATGCAGATTATATATGTTTATATATGTATGTATATATATATATATTCACTGAAAAATCATAGGTTTCAGGTCATATATAGTTATGAATTAGCATTTAAAAAACCATTGAAATTGCTCCTATATAGTTAGTTGTACTAACTATATTTCGCGCACCCGCAATCCACTGCTGATGATGTCACATATTACATTGTTCATGACATGGTCAGTGACATCACTGATGACATCACTGATGACATCTCAAATTACAGTATATTGCATCCAGCGTCTCTGTTTGTCGGCGGTCGGCCCTTTCATCACGATTTTGAGATACCAGGAGCTTAAAGCAATCTATCTTCTGTCCACGCATAAGAAAATGGGAAAATCCTACACTACATAGATCCCTGCTCCTGGGACACTATTTACAACCTATCTTTAGATGGTTAACTATTTCTTCACACCTATTATTCCTTATCACCATTCCACCACCTGAAGTGAAATCCAAATGCGGAGACTTCTAACAATTGTTTCATATTGATCATCCGTCTCCATCTCCCACTACTTGAAGTGAAATCCTATTGTGGAGATATCATTCTTAAATTTCATTTTAAATCAAAAGTACCCTTATCCTCATTTGTGTCCACACTGCGACAAAATATCTTAGAGGATCACAACTATTGACCTTGAGAAATCAACTTCGCCTCTCTACGGTTACAACTATAACGCTCATCATCGTTTGCACCAACCGGCTTTTGTAAGATCTCAAGAAGCTTACTTTACCGACCGACTTATCATATCTGCGCCACTGTCAGGTCTGGGTCAATTATTCAATGAATTTTTAACAATAGACGGCCACCTGAAGAAGGCTCAAGAGCCGAAACGCGCGTAGTGGTGTCTACCGCTTTGCCTTCAACATTCTATATAGTTTCATGTCTATTGATTATGTATTTTCTCTAATGTCATTTCAACTGAATGTTGTATATCAAAAAATAATCATAAGAAAAGAAAAAAATAACAGAAGAAAACAGAAAAGAATAAAAAAAGAAAATATATAAATACTTGCACCTTCAAAGAAATAATATATACATCATATACTAATAAAATCATATCTAAAATACCTAATGCTTATTGGTTTTGTATACAGTTGGGCTTTATATCTTGATTATGCTAACTATGAACTTTAGATAATCATAAAACCACCTGGTTATTGTGTCACTTGGCTATAGACTTTTCCCAAACTGACATCTCAAATGACATCACTGATGACATAACTGATGACATCATCCAGTGACTGTGTGTTTCTGTAAAGTTTATATATGTTTTACATATTGAAGAATGAGTGGATGTATAAGTGTCTGGATGAAAGATTTAGTAGGTACATGACTGAATTTATGAGTGAGTGATTAAATGTGTCTTACTGAATGCATGGGTTAGTGACTAAACTGTCTGAATGTGTGCATCAGTATGTCTGTTGTTGTGTAAGCTACTGCATGTGTTGATCAGTAGCTATATGAGTGGCTATATGTAATATTGATTGCTTGCCCGAGCATTTGTATGGGAGACTGAGTGTGTGTGTGGGTAGCTGGCATATATAAATGACTATACATAAGAGCCACTGATTGTGCGAGTGGCTGTATGGATCATTGTGTACTTGCATCAGTAATTTTATAACAAAGTAAGTATGTGTTAGTATATGTTTGAATAAGTAAGGTGTTGTGTGTATAACTGTATAGTTGAGGAAATGAAAGTGTGATTGATTGTTTGCATGACTGACTAGATGTGTGAGTAACTCCAGGGATGAGTGGCAGAGTCTGAGTGTCTGTATAGGTGTTTGAGTGCAGATGATAGTGTTGTATTGATGAGTGACTGTATGTATGAGTGATTCTATGGGTAAATGATTGGATGTGCGTATAGACCTAGTAATCAGTGTGTGCGTATTTAGTAACTGGTATTGGTGTGTCAATGGTTTCAAGAATGGTAGTCTGTGTTTCACACTGGGTGTATCAAAGGTTATATTAGAGTGTGAAGAGGTGCATCGTGTTATCACATGAATGATATCATCAGTGATGTGATCAGTGATGTCAATTGAGATGTCATCAGTGATGTTGTTTGAGATGTCATCAGTAATGTCATCAGTGATGTCACTGACCATGTCATGAATGATGTAATATGTGACATCATCAGCAGTGGATTGCGGGTGCGCGAAATATAGTTAGTACAACTAACTATATAGGAGCAATTTCAATGGTTTTTTAAATGCTAATTCATAACTATATATGACCTGAAACCCTATCTTTTTTTAAGTGAATTTGCAAGGTTTTTTAAATGCTAATACCTAACTATATATGACCTGAAACCTATGGTTTTTTCAGTGAATTTGCAAGGTTTTTTAAATGCTAATACCTAAATATATAAGGCTTGAAACCTATGGTTTTTTCAGTGAATATATATATTTAATGTAATATATATAGAATTTTTATTTTCAAGGTTTTTTTTATATGATTACAGGGTCCGCGCAACGTGAGCGCTCCGTAAGCACACCGTAAACGCTCTGAGCTCTTACCCTGACACATTTTTTTAATTTCTAAAACATAATATCTACGTTTTTAACGTAGATTTTACAGGTAGACATTATCTGCTTTAATGTAGAAAATGTTTTTTTAAACTTTTAACAACAGTATATTACTTTTTGAAGTAGTAACAGATCTCGCAAGGGTATGTCGCACATGCACGCAACGTAAGAGCTCTGTCCGTGCACCGTAAAAGCTTCGAGCTCTTACCCCGAAACTTTTATAAACTTTAAATCGTTATATCTATGTATTCATTGCACAATGTAAAAGTACACATTATCTGGGATAATAAAGAACATGTTAATTTAAACTTTTAAAGACCATATATAACTTTATTTAAGCAATTATAAATCTTGCAAGGGTGTGTACTATGAAGCACATCGTAAGATGACGTAAGCGCTCCGTAAATAATAGGTAAACGCACCGTAAGCTTACGTAAGCGCTCCGTAAACGCTCCGTAAGCTTTTGTCCAACCATGTTACCTCATAACAAAAGATTTTTTTGGTTTATTATACTTCCTACTCCAATTCTTGAAAGACCCCTCCCATCTTCATCATTCTTCTTTGGCTTTCGAGGAAGAAACATCTTTTTTCATCAGCACTTTGCTCCTGAAAAATCTATTGAAATGTCTGAACAGCAGGAACCTGAGCATTCAG
Organism: Lissotriton vulgaris; assembly: GCF_964263255.1. Taxonomy (NCBI): domain Eukaryota; kingdom Metazoa; phylum Chordata; class Amphibia; order Caudata; family Salamandridae; genus Lissotriton; species Lissotriton vulgaris. The sequence continues at coordinate 5,630 of NW_028243094.1, forward strand.
AACATGAAGAACCTGAGCATTCAGAACATGAGAAACCTGAGCATTCTGAACATGAGGAACCCGAGCATTCTGAACACCAGGAACTTGAGGATTCTTCTAGTTCATCTTCAGAAGAGTTTGTTCCTGAAACCCCTAGATCACCGAAAGAGTCCATAGTTTGGAAATGTTTTAAATTCCCAGAAGGACAGAAAAAGGTAAATGTGCCTTTTGCCACATGCAAAATCTGTGACACGGTACTTTACAGAGGGGATCCACTGAAGAAGTACAGCTTTGGAGCTTTTAGCATGGAACGCCATGTAAAACATATACACCCAAACAATTGGAGTAAAGCTGTAATGAAAAGATCATCAGAGGAGCAGGGCTCTGCTCCCAGTACTTCTTCTCAACCAACAGCACCACCAATGCAAGCATCAATGGTTGCAAATATCCAACCAGAACTTAAGAATTTGATGATGCAATGCATTCTTTGCCAGAAACTAATAGCCTTTGGACAAGAGTACATTCAAGTTATCCTGCAAAAAAACAGGAAGCAGATGTGCATCCCATAATTTTATTCTTTATTTTTCATAGTTTGTACTGATTGAACAATTATCTGCCTTAAAAAGTTTATTTTTTACATCGTTTTTCAAGCAAAACAAAACCAAAAAAACCCAGTTCTTTTTAGAACTACCTCTACTGGTTAAAGAAAGAACTACATTTCTATGTTTGTATGTAAAAGTTTGTCATAGTGAATGTCAAAGTGCAAAACTATAAGGATGTGGTACAGCATAAACCTATAAGGTGTTTACCTATAGTATACTGTACTACTTCCAAAGCACTGAAATGTAACATATGTATATAAATATGTTACAACTCAATGGGCCAGATGTACGTAATCTCGATTTACCTACTCATAAATACCGAGGGCCCAATGTAGGTAATCCCAGATTACCACTTCTTAAATACCGAATCATACCGATTCGGTATTTAAGAACTGGCAATGGGGATGTAGGTATTTTTACCAAATTAATTACCGATTCGGTAAAATTTAATACTTACCGATTCGATAATTACCGAATCTGTATTTGCCATTGCTTCCTATGGGCCTTGAAGCCCTTAGGAATCAATGGCAAATACCGATTCGGTAATTACCGAATCGGTAAATACCGAGTTCTGCCAGGGGGAACAGGGTGTCAGTTTGACACCCTGTAGCACCCCTGTTTTTGGGTTGTGTGCAATGTGACACACATACATGCCCTTAGGGCATGTATGTGTGCCACATGGCACAGGTGTACATGCACAGATGTGCATGTACACAGGAATTCCTTATTTGCCACCCAATTGTATTGGGTGGTAAATAACGAATTCTTAGACGCCTCTAGCACTGTCAACAGTGCTACCTACATTAGAATTTACAGATTTGGTATTTTTACCGAGTCTGTATTTACCGATTCGGTAATTTTACTGATTCGGTAAATACAGAATTGGTAAAAATACCAAGGCCCCGATGTAGGTAAATCTAATTTACCACTTCTAAAATACTGAATCATACCAATTCGGTATTTAAGAAGTGGTAAATTAGAGGGGGGAAATGTAGGAAATTCTGAATCGGTATCGATTCTGTAAATACCAAATCGGTATCCCCCATTGATTCCTATGGGCCTTGAAGCCCATAGGAATCAATGTGGAATACCGAATCGGTATTTACCGATTCGGTAATTACCCATTCTTGCAAGGGTGCAGGGGGTGCCACTTTGACACCCTCTAGCACCCCAATTACAGGCTTGTTTGCCATGTGTCACACATACATGCCCTATGGGCATGTCTGTGTGTCACATGGCACAGGTGTGCATGCACAGATGTGCATGCACACCTGGATTTGGTATTTTACCACCCAATTGGATTGGGTGGTAAAATACCGATTCTTAAAGCCCTGTGGCACTCTGACATGTGTCAGCTACATCTGCATTTACAGAATCGGTATTTTACCGAGTCTATATTTACCGTTTCAGTAATTTTACCGAATCGGTAAATACAGAATCGGTAAAATACCGATTCTGTAAATGCATGCCCTACATCTGAAAACCGTAATACCGGTCGGAAACGGCCGAATTCGGCAGTTTCCGACCGGTATTAGGGCACCTACATCGGGCCTCAAATCTGTAAATAAATGCCTCCTACATATGAAAAGGCATTTACCGGTCGGTAACGGCCGAATTCGGCCAATACCGACCGGTAAATGCCTACCTACATCGGGCCCCAAATCATACCACTTCAATATTTAAGAGTAGGTAAATGGGATGTAGGTAATTTCTGTTTTGAAATTACTGAATCTGTATAATTCAGTCATTTTACCAAATCGGTATTTACCGATTCGGTAATTGCCATTGATTCCTATGGGGCTTGAGGCCAATAGGAATCAATGGCAATTACCGAATCAGTAAAAACCGATTGGGTAAAATTACCGAATTGTCAAGGTGGACAGGTTGACACTTTGACATGTGCATGTACACAGGAATTCACTATTTACCCCCGAAAGTTTTATCGTTATATCCACATATTCATTGTACAATATAAAAGTACACATTATCTGGGATAATAAAGAACATGTTTATTTTAAACTTTTAAACAACATATATAACTTTATTTAAGCAATTACAAATCTCGCAAGGGTGCGTACCAAACAGTTCTTTTTACAACTACCTCTACTGGTTAAAAAAAGAACTAAATTTCTATGTTTGTATGTAAAAGTTTGTCATACTGAATGTCAAAGTGCAAAAATATAAGGATGTGGTACAGCATAAACCTATAAGGTGTTTACCTACAGTATACTGAACTACTTCCAAAGCACTGAAATGTAACATATGTTTATAAATATGTTACCACTGGAGCACGTGGGGGCGGGTTTGCACCCCACTCTGGACGCACAGCGTTAGGAGCATAACAAAGATACCAGAAGTTAATCCAATTTATCAGTGTTGTTTATTTCCGTTTCGTTTTTCCATGTATAACATTAATTAGGTTTATTCAGTCACATGTGGGAAGCACTATGTTAACATTAAATCCTTAACGCTTTAGACATGCCTTGACGAGCCTTGTTCTATAGCATGGAATGCTACATAGATTCTCCTTGATTAAATCTTTTTCACCCAATGCATTTCGTGCCTCTCATGGCACTTCGTCAGGGGTTAAACTACAAATTTAAAAACACAATTATTAGGCTACATCTTAAATTGGTTTGTGTTCATCATATTTAACATCCTATGCACAACATATCAACAGTAAATGTTTGAGGCTAAAGTTCACCCTGTGATCGACGTTTTGCCTGCAGAATTCATAATAATTGATGTTATGAGTTAAACTCCCCTTATTTCATTTCGTGCTTATTGTCAAATGATCCCCAAAATACCTTCAAAATGATCCCATCAAACAATATAAAAGCTCCCTTATCTATCCCTCAAATCCCTCATTGCAAAAAAAGTTACACAAGCCAATACCTCAAGTGTTTAAATGACTACCTCTTCTCATTTCCAACCACATACTGAGTGTTCAGCCCTCTCCTTCAACTATAAACACCTGTGTTGTATTCTCAGGTCCTCCTATTTTTATCAAGTCCCACCCCTTCAGTGATCAGAATACAAAACCCACAACGCACTAAAATTATTGTGAAAATACTGCTGCTGCCCGTATCCACCCTGCAGAATCTCGTGTCGTACCCTTCCTTTGACATTATCGAAAAATATATATGTAAAGGACCTGTGTCCTGGGTGTTAAATTATAGAATTCACCGCCCACCCATAAAATGTTCTTTGTTAACGTTCGTCACATTTAGCATCAAGTTGTAACTGACTGCATTATGTTATTCGTACAAAGTTAAAACATCACATCATTCCAATATAACCATCAATACTACTGATGTTAATCCGCATTATGTTTTGAAAAAGTAGTCCATGTTAATCATTGAAATGGAGGCTGTAAAAGTCATCCCGCAAGTGACAAAATGCTTTGGTTGGTTTGTATGCCTTATTCCATGGGTGCTACTCGTCGAGTGGACAGAGTAACTTTGGTTCACAAAAAAACAGTGGTGACAGAGTGCACACCTTCTTTTCCATGTTTCAAGAGCGTTCATGTTTATAAAGTTTTACGTGCTGGCCCGGAATCGTGGACTGTCCTGCCACGTCATGAATGAAATCACTGGAGCACGTGGGGGCGGGTTTGCACCCCACTCCGGACGCACAGCGTTAGGAGCATAACAAAGATGCCAGAAGTTAATCCATAAATATGTTACAAAACAATAGGCCAGATGTACGTAATCTCGATTTACCTACTCATAAATACCAAATCATACCACTTCAATATTTAAGAGTAGGTAATTCGGATGCAGGTAATTTCTCTTTTGAAATTACAGAATCTGTATAATTCAGTCATTTTACCGAATCGGTATTTACCGATTTGGTAATTGCCATTGATTCCTATAAGTCTTGAGGCCAATAGGAATCAATGGCAATTACCGAATCAGTAAATAGCGAATCGTTAAAATTACCAAATTGTCAAGGGAGACAGGTTGACACTTTGACACCCTGTTGCACCCTTGATTCTGATTTGTGTGCCATGTCACACACATACATGGTTTTAGGGCATGTATGTGTGCCACATGGCACAAATGTACATGCACAGATATGCATGTACACAGGAATTCATTATTTATCTCCGAAAGTTTTATAAACTTTAAATCGTTATATCTACGTATTCATTGTACAATATAAAGGAACACATTACCTGGGATAATAAAGAACATGTTTATTTTAAACTTTTAAACAACATATATAACTTTATTTAAACAATTATAAATCTCACGAGGGTGTTAAATCATTATATGTACATATTCAGTGTACAGTATAAAGGAACATATTAACTGGGATAATAAAGAATATGTTTATTTTAAACTTTTAAACAACATATATAACTTTATTTAAACAATTATAAATCTCACGAGGGTGCGTACCACGTAAGCACATCATAAGATGACGTAAGCGCTCCGTAAATAAAGCGTAAACGCAAAGTAAGCTTACGTGAGCGCTCCGTAAACGCTCCGTAAACACTCCGTAAGCTTACGTCCAACCATGTGACCTTATTACAAAAGATTTTATTGGTTTATAATACTTCCTATTCTAATTCTTGAAAGACCCCTCCCATCTTCATCATTCTTCTTTGGCTTTCGAGGAAGCAACACCTTTTTTCATCAGCACTTTGCTCTTGAAAAATCTACTGAAATAGCTGAACAGCAGGAACCTGAGAAACCCCTAGAACACAGAAAGAGTCCATAGTACGGAAATTTTTTAAATACCCAGAAAAATAGAAAAAGGTAAATGTGCCTTTTGTCACATGTAAAATCTATGAGAAAGTACTTTCAAGAAGGGATCACAGAAGAAGTACCGCTTTGGAACTTCTAGCATGGAACACCATGTCCGGAATATACACCCAAACAATTTGAGTAAAGCTGTAATGAAAAGATCAGAGGGGCAGGGCTCTTCTCCCAGCACTTCTTCTGAAGCAACAGAACCACCAATGCAAGCATCAATGGTTGCAAATATCCAACCTGAACTCAAGAATTTGATGATGCAATGCATTTGTTGCCAGAAACTAATAGCCTTTGGACAAGAGCACTCTGAACACAAGGAACTTGAGGATTCTTCTGCTTCATCTTCAGAAGAGTTTGTTCCTGAAACCCCTAGAACACAGAGAGAGTCCATAGTATGGAAATTAAAAAAAAAACAGAAAGAGAGAAAAAGGTAAATGCGCCTTTTGTCACATATAAAATCTGTCACACAGTACTTTCAAGAGGGAATCCACAGAAACAGTACAGCTTTGGAACTTATAGCATGGAAAGCCATGTCCGGAATATACACCCAAACAATTGGAGTAAAGCTGTAATAAAAAGATCATCAGAGGAGCAGGGCTCTGCTCCCAGCACTTTTTCTGAAGCAATAGCACCACCAATGCAAGCATCAATGGTTGCAAATATCCAACCTGAACTTAAGAATGTGATGATGCAATGCATTTATTGCCAGAAACTAATAGCCTTTGGACAAGAGCATTCTTAACACCAGGAACTTGAGGATTCTTCTACTTCATATTCAGAAGAGTTTGTTCCTGAAACCCCTAGAACACAGAGAGAGTCCATAGTACATAAATGTATAAAATACCCAAAAAGAGAGAAAAAGGTAAATGCGCCTTTTGTCACATGTAAAATCTGTGACACAGTACTTTCAAAAGGGGATCCACAGAAGAAATACAGCTTTGGAACTTATAGCATGGAACGCCATGTCCGGAATATACACCCAAACAAATGGAGAAAAGCTGTAATAAAAAGATCATCAGAGGAACAGGGCTCTGCTCCCAGCACTTCTTCTGAAGCAACAGCACCACCAATGCAAGCATCAATGGTTGCAAATATCCAACCTGAACTTAAGAATTTGATGACGCAATGCATTCGTTGCCAGAAACTAATAACCTTTGCACAAGAGTCCATTCAAGTTATCCTGCAAAAAAAACAGGAAGCACAGGTGCATTACCAGGATCATTTTTTCTTTTCTCTGAAGATTGTCTTCTGGATGAATCTTCTAATTGAGTCCTCTTGATTGATAAAGCTTGCTTATAAAGTCTTTGTTTTCCGTTCTTGGTAGGCATAATCTATTATGACTCTGTAGATATTTACAATCTGTTGGAAAGAAAAATATGACATAGTATAGACCACTACTAACATAGCACATAGCAATTACATTAACTAAACAATATAAACACTAGTTCACATCTCTCTTTGTGTGTCTCATGTCTCTCTCTTCCTGCACCATCTCCCTCTTTGCAATGCCTCATCTCACTCTCTCCTTCCACCATCTCTACTGTTTGTATGTGTGTGTCATCTCAATCTCTGCCTACACCATCTGCCTGTTTGTGTGTGTGTCTCATCTCACTCTCTGTGTCTAAAACAATTTACCATACTAAATGTTTTTTGTTGAAATGTCTGGCTTTAAGTTTTTTGACAAGGAACATACTGAGTGTGTATGTGAATTAAGGAATTATATTTTCATCTTTTTCCATGTTATCTGAGTGTGCTGACAGTTTGTATCTTTTAGCTTACAGGTTAGACTTCTTTTTAAAGTGTTTCTCATGCTTGGATTCAATGCTGGTACAGAGATAGTCCTAATAGTTTAATTTGGCTTGTAAATATGCTCCTTTTTCACAAGCGCCTTCGGCAACTTTTACCATGGGTGCAAGCAGTAAATATATGGAGAGGGATAGGAATAGCAAATAGAAAACAATATGAAATGGTGTGGGAGATGCATAAAGGATTTCACTAATGGCATAAATTGAGATGGAATGTAAGATAAAGAGGGGCATATTTACAAGCCCCTTGCACAATGTTTAACATGGGTACAAGCAGTAACTGCATGCAGAGTGATAGAATTGGCACACAGACACGAATATGAATTGCCTTGAGAGATGCGTAAAGCATTTTACTAATGGCATAAATTGAGATAGATTATACAAAAAAGAGAGGAATGTTTACAAGCCCCTTGCACAATGTTTGACATGGGTGCAAGCAGAAAATGCATGCAGAAAAATAAAATTGGCACACAGACAAGAATATGAAATGCTGTGAGAGATGCGTAAAGGATTTTACTAATGGGATACATTGAGATAGAATATACAAAAAAGAGAGGCATATTTACAAGCCCCTTGCGCAATGTTTGACATGGGTGCAAGCAGAAAATGCATGCGGAGTAATTAAATTGGCACACAGACAAGAATATGAAATGCCTTGAGAAATGCATAAAGGATTTTACTAATGGCATAAATTGATATAGAATATACAAAAAAAGAGAGGCATATTTACTAGCCCCTTGCGGAATGTTTGACATGGGTGCAAGCAGAAAATGCATGCAGAGTAATAAAATTGGCACACAGACAAGAATATGAAATGCCTTGAGAAATGCTTAAAGGATTTTACTAATGGCATACATTTAGATAGAATACATAAAAAAGAGAGGCATATTTACAAGCCCCTTGAGCAATGTTTGACATGGGTGCAAACAGAAAATGCATGCAGAGTAATAAAATTGGCCCACAGACAAGAATATGAAATGCTGTGAGAGATGCGTAAAGGATTTTACTAATGGCATAAATTGAAATAGAATATACAAAAAAGAGAGAAATATTTACAAGCCCCTTGCGCAATGTTTGACATGGGTGCAAGCAGAAAATGCATGCAGAGTAATAAAATTGGCACACAGACAAGAATATGAAATGCTGTGAGAGATGCGTAAAAGATTTTACTAATGGCATAAATTGAGATCGAATATACAAAAAAGAAAGGCATATTTACAAGCCCCTTGCGCAATGTTTGACATGGGTGCAAGCAGAAAATGCATGCAGAGTAATAAAATTGGCACATAGACAAGAATATGAAATGCCTTGAGAAATGCGTAAAGGATTTTACAAATGGCATAAATTGAGATAGAATATACAAAAAAGAGAGGCATGTTTACAAGCCCCTTGCGCAATGTTTGACATGGGTGCAAGAAGAAAATGCATGCCGAGTAATAAAATTGGCACACAGACAAGAATATGAAATGCCTTGAGAAATGCGTAAAGGATTTTACTAATGGCATAAATTGAGATAGAATATACAAGAAAGAGAGGCATATTTAAAAGCCCTTTCCGCAATGTTTGACATGGGTGCAAGCTGAAAATGCATGCAGAGAAATAAAATTGGCACACTGACAAGATTATGAAATGCTGTGAGAGATGCGTAAAGTATTTTACTAATGGCATAAATTGAGATAGAATATAAAAAAGAGAGGCATATTTACAAGCCCCTTGCGCAATGTTTGACATGGGTGCAAGCAGGAAATGCATGCAGAGTAATAAAAATGGCACACAGACAAGAATACGAAATGCCTTGAGAGACGCGTAAAGGATTTTACTAATGGCATAAATTGAGATAGAATACAGAAAAAAGAGAGGCATATTTACAAGCCCCTTACATAATGTTTGACATGGGTGCAAGCAGAAAATGCATGCAGAGTAATACAATTGGCAAACAGACAAGAAAATGAAATGCTGTGAGAGATGCGTAAAGGATTTTACTAATGGCATAAATTGAGATAGAATATGCAAAAAAGAGAGGCATATTTACAAGCCCCTTGCACAATGTTTGACATGGGTGCAAGCAGAAAATGCATGCGGAGTAATAAAATTGGCACACAGACAAGAATATGAAATGCCTTGAGAAATGCGTAAAGGATGTTACTAATGGCATAAATTGAGATAGAATATACAAAAAAGAGAGGCATATTTACAAGCCCCTTGCGCAATGTTTGACATAGGTGCAAGCAGAAAATGCATGCGGAGTAATAAAATTGGCACACAGACAAGAATATGAAATGCCTTGAGAAATGTGTAAAGGATTTTACTAATGGCATAAATTGAGATAGAATATACAAAAAAGAGAGGCATATTTACAAGCCCCTTGCACAATGTTTGACATAGGTGCAAGCAGAAAATGCATGCAGAGTAATAAAATTGGCACACAGACAAGAATATGAAATGCCTTGAGAAATGCGTAAATGATTTTACTAATGGCATAAATTGAGATAGAATACACAAAAAAGAGAGGCATATTTACAAGCCCTTTCCGCAATGTTTGACATGGGTGCAAGCAGAAAATGCATGCAGAGTGATAAAATTGGCACACAGACAAGAATATGAAATGCTGTGAGAGATGCGTAAAGGATTTTACTAATGGCATAAATTGAGATTGAATATACAAGAAAGAGAGGCATATTTACAAGCCCCTTGCGCAATGTTTGACATGGGTGCAAACAGAAAATGCATGCAGAGTAATAAAATTGGCACACAGACAAGAATATGAAATGCTGTGAGAGATGCGTAAAGGATTTTACTAATGGCATAAATTGAGATAGAATATACAAAAAAGAGAGAAATATTTACAAGCCCCTTGCACAATGTTTGACATGGGTGCAAGCAGAAAATGCATGCAGAGTAATAAAATTGGCACACAGACAAGAATATAAAATGCCTTGAGAAATGCGTAAAGGATTTTACTAATGGCATAAATTCAGATAGAATATACAAAAAAGAGAGGCATATTTACAAGCCCCTTGCGCAATGTTTGACATGGGTGCAAGCAGAAAATGCATGCAGAGTAATAAAATTGGCACATAGACAAGAATATGAAATGCCTTGACAGATGCGTAAAGGATTTTACTAATGGCATAAATTGAGATAGAATATACAAAAAAAGAGGCATATTTACAAGCCCCTTGCGCAATGTTTGACATGGGTGCAAGCAGAAAATGCATGCAGAGTAATATAATCGGCACACAGACAAGAATATGAAATGCTAAGAGATGCATAAAGGGTTTTACCAATGACATAAATTGAGAAACCTGACTTATTTTCAAAACAGTAATGAAGCCCAGTGTGCTTGGTATGCTTCCCAATACTGCAAACAACACTCTCTCTATATTAAATGAACCATTACTCTCCTTTAAAATCACTTTTGAAAATGTAGAACAGTGTGAAACACACACCAGATTTTCTTAAGCAGAATCCCTGAACTGCAGCTCAGACACTGGAAACAGAAATGGCACAGTTTCCCACTCATTCTTCTCACTTATTTCTGCTCATAACCAATGAAATGTCTTCCCACACTATTTAAAAACTAAACTAACATTTCAATTAGTTCTACATTTCCACACTTTCAAACTCACATAATATTCACCCATCCCCCAACTGCTCATTCAACCTGTTACCATGGTAACTCCCACCTAAGGAAGAACAGAGTTTAAAAGTTCATCATACTATGTTGCAAATGAATCCAGCAAGGTTGGTAGAGCTTTCAATATAACAGCTAATCATGTGCAATGTTCCTTTCAATGACCTTTTCTGAACCATTAGAATTGCTTCTTTTAAAAAGCAAAACTATGCACCCTAATATGCTCTTTTGCATTTTCAGAAAGCACCAATCATTTCTTAAGCTTAAAGTGCAGTGAATGTCCTCCTCTTTTTATTCTAAACTGCAAGCTTTCCAACTGCCATTTTATTTACAGCCCTCATCTGAGTACAACCAGATCAGCTTTGAACATGCTTTCAGTATGGTTTGTAGGACACAGCTTTGTATTCTGGTCTAAAAGGTAAGCAATAAACAGAGGAATTTTAAACCTTGATTTACCAAATGTGGATATTTTATGGATTGGCCAAAGAGGATTGAGATGTCACCAATTGATACCATTGGTAAAATCCTTCATGCATCTCCCACACCCTGACCTCATAATTGTGCACTGTGGTCGAAATGACTTATGCACTTTGACTGGGGTTGTCTGGAAATGCTATTGAAGGTTATCTTTGGACAATTGATGTCACTGTTTCCTCAAACTGCCTTTGTCTATTCCAATATATGCTAAAGGCAAAAATGGAATTGGTCCAATCAATTTTGTTCGCAGATTGAGAAAGCAAGGAAACATGTAAATAAATCTGTTTCTGCATACATGAGAGACTATGGAATGGGTTGTATATACCACAACAACTTGCGTTACAACATACAAGGCATCTATAGGACAGATGGTGTACATTTCACTGATGAAGGGAACAGAGTCTTTCACTGTAACATCAGACTCTGCATCGGTACTTACTTGTAGGTACCAAAAAAACACAATGAACAAAACGGCTCTTTTTAGAGCCAACTAACATGTAAACACTCAAATATGATTTTTAACTTTATTATTTTTATTAATTTTTATCGAGGTCCGCGCGCCGAGCACTCACCGAGCACTCTCCTGTGCACGGACCTATCGTGTTTTCTGTTATTTTTTTAAAAAGAAACATTATTTTTAACCTTAGGAGTCCTTGAAGGACCCCCTGAGAAGGCCTACGGGGTCAGGGACACTCTACCCTACCCCCTTCCCACGTTTTTAAGTTATATTTTTCACTCTCTTCTGAAACCTCAAAATGGCGGCGATAGGGCTCGCGCACCGTGCATTTACCGAGCACTCACAGTGCACTCACGGTGCGCGGACCTATTGGAATTTTTTTTTTTAAATAAATCTAAATGGAAATGGACATCGTCTCCTCTGTAGATACCTTGTACGTTGTAATGCAAGTTATTGTGGTATATTGAATCCATACTGTCGTCTTTCAGGAAAGCAGAAACAGATTTGTTCACATGATTCATTCCTTTCTCAATGTGTGGTCAGAATTGGTGTAGGGGGTCATGAGTTCCTACTCTGGTGAAACACACTTGCTGTTCTATATACTTACTTATGTTGTAAACTAGTACATCAGAGGCAGTCAGTGAGAGAAAGGATGCAGGACATGAAGAACACAAAATTGTATCACTTTGCTACTACCTCATAAATTACATTTAAATAAGTATAATTTTCAAAACAATTTTTCTTTACTAAATTAAAATTTATTTATCAGAATTTTCAAAATCTAAAAGAACTTGTAGCATTTCTTCATCAGGAATTTCATCCGTCAAAGTGTCTGAAAATGATTCGTCAAACTCAACAATGTCTACACATACCATTAATTCCATATCTAGTGTTTCATCCAAAAAATCTGCCATGGTATCTCCTTCATGTTCTTCATGATTTGTTTCATCTATAGGATCAATATGCACCACAGAATAAGTTGCCTCAATAAACATTGCTGTTATTTCAAAGTAGATGTTGGTAGGCTCCTCATTTTCATTCATCATTTTATATTAATGTACTATTAAAAGAAAGAGAAACAGCGCTTACTGCATGATTTCCTGCTCTGGTGAGACACACTTGCTGTTCTTAAACTTACTTATGTAGCAATCTTGTGCATCAGAGACAGACAGTGAGAGAAAGGATGCAGGACATGAAAAAGAGATGTCAAATACACATTTAAGAATATTTTGGGGGAGAAAGGAAATATTTATGAGTAAACTTACCATGTAACACCAAGAATTATCAGTTTGCTACTACCTCATAAATTACATTTTGATAAGTATAAATTATCATACAATATTTATTTATTAAATTTAAATTTATTGTTGGAAATTTTCGAAATTTCAATGATCATCTGAGATTGCATCATCAGCAATGTCAATATTAAAAATCTCCCAAACAGAATCCTCAAACTCAATGAACTCCAAAGCTTCCATTAAATCTGAATCCAAGGATGCATCGTATAAATCGTCCATGCCATCTCCTCCATTAGAAAGCTCTCCTTCAGGAACATCCTCAATAACAGTCACAAAAATTTCTATAACGATGTCAAATGGCTCTTCATTTTCAGCCATTATTGATGAAGAGAAAGACAGTGATATGGTGCAGGGGAAGAGTGAGATACGGCAGAGAAAAACTATTAAATTCTATTAGAAGATTCACTACTGTGTAAATCTCACACCAGAAATTGAACACCAATATTTCCTCACAAAACTACCTCAGACGCTATAGTCACAAAATGGCCATGTTTCCCTGGACAGTGTATAGTATCAAGCAAGAATTTAAAATATAAAGCACTGCATCTGATGTTGCCCTACTCAATCCATAAGTATAACAGAAAAGCATTAAATAACTAACAGAAAACATTTTTCCTATTAACTTAAAGTGAACAACTGAGTTCTCCTTACAAATTAACAACTCACCTTCTAGAAAACTGTTGAACAGTAAATTCTGTCTCAATCTCACACCTCAGAAGTATACCTCAAACACTAAAATATCAAAACGGCTGTGTTTCACTCTCATTTCTCATACATATTCAGATACCCAGCCAATCAAATTTTATCACACACAAAATCAAAACCAAAGTAACATTTTAATTGGTTTAAATTATCAACACTTTCAAACTCACAGAGTCTTCAACCTACCCTCAATGCTCTCTACCAATTACCATACTAACTCTCCACAAAACACCTACCTAAATCCAAAGGTGAAAAAGTCTTCACTCAATGTTGCACTCAACCAACATCTAAACACTGAAACTTGTTATTTTAATGTATTTCTTTTTTGTCTTTTTGAGCCGAGGTCCGTGCACGGTGTGCGGACCCCGCGATTGAAAAAAATTTTTTAAATTTGTTTTCCAACCTTCGGGGTCCTTTACAGACCCCATGACAAAACCTAGGGGGCTCAGGAATCTATACCCTGCCTCCTTGTCAACTATTACACTTCTGTTTACAACCACTATAATCTGCCACAAAAACAAGATGGCGGACAACACTTCCTCATTTCGACTGACTGGAATGTTGACAGACGTCCAACAGCCAATCAGAATTCTACGTGCGCATGCTAAGGTCCGCGCACGTGCAAGTCAAGTCAAGTCAAGTCAAGTCAGAGAATTTATATAGCGCACTACCTACCCAGAGGGTCTCAAGGCGCTTAGAAAGGGGAGGAGGATTACTTGTCAAATATCCACGTTTTAAGTTGCTTTCTGAATGCTAGGTGGTTCTGGGTGAGGCGAAGGTAAGCGGGGAGTGAGTTCCATGTTTTAGCAGCCAGGTGTGAGAAGGATCTGCCTCCCATGGTGGTCTTGTTGATGCGAGGTACAGTGGCGAAGGCTTGGCTGGATGAACGTAGTTGGCGGGAGGGGTGTAGAAGGACAGTCGTGAGTTGAGGCATTCTGGTCCGATGTCGTGGAGTGATTTGTGTGCGTGGGTTAGCAGTCGGAAAGTGATTCTCTTATTGACGGGTAGCCAGTGGAGGTCTTTCAGGTGACCAGAGATGTGTTCGTTGCGCGGGATGTCTAATATGATCCTGGCTGAGGCGTTTTGGATTCGTTGGAGTTTCTTCTGGAGTTTAGCGGTAGTACCTGCGTAGAGGGTGTTTCCGTAGTCCAGTCGGCTCGTGACTAGAGCATGGGTGACTGTTTTCCTTGTTTCGGTGGGGATCCAGCGAAATGTTTTTCTGAGCATGCGAAGAATGTTGAAGCAGGATGAGGATACGGCGCTGACTTGTCTGTTCATTGAGAGTGAAGAATCCAGGATGACGCCTAGGTTCCGTGCGTGGTCTGTCGGGATGGGTGCTTTTCCAAGGGCTTCCGGCCACCAAGAGTCGTCCCATGCAGAGGGGGATGTACCTAAGATGAGGACTTCTGTTTTGTCTGAGTTCAGTTTCAGACGGCTTTGTTTCATCCATTCGGCAACTTCTTTCATTCCTTCGTGTAGGTTAGTTTTGGCGGTGCTGGGGTCATTGGTGAGAGAAAGGATTAGTTGAGTGTCATCCGCGTAAGAGATGATTTTGAGGTTGTGTTGACGGGCGATGGCCGCGAGGGGGCTCATGTATACGTTGAAAAGGGTGGGGCTGAGTGAAGATCCTTGTGGTACGCCACAGATGACTTCAGTGGCCTCGGACTTGAATGGTGGAAGGCGGACTCTCTGGGTTCTTCCGGTGAGGAACGAGGTGATCCATTCAAGTGCTTTTCCTTGTATTCCGATGTTATTGAGGCGTTGTAACAGGGTGCTTTGGCAGACTGTGTCGAATGCTGCAGAGAGGTCGAGGAGGATGAGGGCGACTGTGTCTCCATTGTCCAGTAGAGTTCGAATGTCGTCTGTTGCTGCGATGAGGGCGGTCTCAGTGCTGTGTTTTGCTCGGAAGCCAGATTGTGAGGAGTCGAGGGATTTGTTGGCTTCGAGGAAAGCGTCGAGCTGGTTGTTGACAGCTTTCTCGATGACTTTGGCCGGGAATGGAAGGAGCAAAATGGGGCGGTAATTTTTGAGTTCAGTGGGGTCCGCTGTGGGTTTTTTCAGAAGGGCGGTGAGTTCAGCGTGTTTCCAGTCTTCCGGGAAGGTGGCGGAGTTGAAGGAGCAGTTGATGACATCTCGGAGGTGCGGTGCTATGACGGAGTCTGCTTTTTTGAAGATGTGATGAGGACATGGGTCTGTGGGGGATCCTGAGTGGATGGAATTCATCAGGCGGATTGTGTCCTCAGTGGAGATTGGGTTCCAGTCGTTAAGGGTGTTCACGGGGGGAGAATGTTCAGCAAATGGTTGGGTGGGTTGGTCTCCGGGTTGGTTGTCGAAGCTGTTGTGGATGTCTGCAATCTTGTTGTGGAAGAATGAGGCTAGGGAGTCGCAGAGGGCTTGAGAGGGGGTGATGTCGTTGGAGTTGGCCGAGGGGTTGGAAAATTCCTTGACGATGTTAAAGAGTTCCTTGCTGTTGTGGGCGTTGTTGTCAAGTCGATCCTTGAATGCTGTTTTCTTGGCCTTTCGGATTAGTTGGTGGTGAGTGCGGGTGGCGTTTTTGAAGGCGTCCTTGGTGCTAGAGGTTGGGTCTTTTTTCCAGGCCTTTTCAAGGGAGCGGCAGAGTTTCTTGGACTTCTTAAGATCAACGTTGAACCATGAGGCCTTCTTGCTGCCAGGTTTGCTTTGACGTTTTTTCAGTGGTGCTAAGGTGTCGGCGGTGTTGGATAACCATAGGGTGAGGTTGGCGGCGGCTTGGTTTGCGTTAGAAGAGTGGGCTGGGGTGTTTAGAAGGAGCGATGCGGAGATCTGGTCGGTGGTGATTTTGTTCCAGTTTCTTTGCAGAGTTGGTTGGAGGTGGTTGGTGGGTTTTGGCTTGTTGTAGGTGAAGTGAACGCAGCTGTGGTCAGTCCAGAGGAGATCCGTAGTGTGGCTGAAGGAGACATGATTGCTGGAGGTGAAGATGGGGTCGAGTGTGTGACCTGCGATGTGGGTGGGTGAAGTGACTAGTTGTTTCAAGGTGAAAGTTGAGGTCTCCCAGAAGGATGTAGTCTTTGGAGGGGAGCGCGTGTGGAGTGATGAAGTCCGTGATGTCTTCACTGAATTTAGCGCGGGGTCCTGGTGGTCTGTAGAGGAGGGTGCCTCTGAGTGTGGTCTTGGGGTCGATGTGTATTTGGAAGTGAAGGTGTTCGGAGTTGGCGAGGTTGGCGTCAGAGCTGGTTGAGATGCGGATTGATTTCTTATGGACGATAGCGATTCCTCCTCCTGTGTGGCTGGTACGGTCCTTGCGTGTGATCTTATAGTCTTCAGGGATGGCAATGGTGATGTCTGGGGCGGAGGAAGCGTTCATCCATGTTTCAGTTAGGAAGGCGACGTCTGGAGAGATGGTGTCTAGTAGATTCCATATGTCAATGGCGTGTCTGTGGACCGAGCGGGTGTTGAGAAGGATGCATTGTAGGTGGTTGGGGTCGGGAATCTGTGGTGTGGTCGTAGCGGAGATGCAGTTGGTGCCGCTGAATTTGCAGGAGTAGCAGGAGAAAGGTCCATGAGTGTGTCCAGGAGCGGCTTGGACGCAGTTGGAGGCGCGACCGGGGTTAAGGGCTAGGAGGGTGGCGGCATCGTAGGTGATGCGGGAGGGAAGCGCAGCGCGAGGGGCAGGGGGTCTGGCGCTGGGTGCGGTCCAGGCGCGGACGGGCGTAGACGGGCTTACCTTTGGCGCGCCTTCGGCGCGGATTGGGCGCGGTCGCTGCGCGTGAACGCTGCACGCGGAAGCTACTGTCATAAATGGAAGGTGGAGGGGGGGGCGAGGGCGACTCAGCTGGGAGGCGGGGCGGGCTCGGGAAGCACAACAACACCAACAACAGGGACAAAATGGAGGGGGGAGCAGATCAGGGTGCCGGGGGCTAACGCGCAGAAAGCAAACTACAATGCAGGAATGCTACAGGCAAGCGAGGCAAATGCAAATGAAATAGCGGCTAAAAAACAATGGCACAGTTGAATGCAAATGAGCGCAGCTTCTACGATACTGTGTCTCGTCAGAGAGACAAGGGAGCGAACCACTCAGGGCAGAGGCGAAGAGGGGTCAAGTGCAAGGACAGTGCAAGGACGGTGCAAGCCCGTGCAAGGAACGTGTCTCGCCTATAGATATATAATTTGAAAAAAGTTGATTTTCTCAACAATTACTGAAGGGATTTTCACCAAATATACAAAAGGCACTGCTGTATACCAAGCTCTACCATTTTGCCAAGTTTGCAGTAATTCCATTCAGCCGTTCAGGCTGTAGCTGTGTCTAAAGGTCCTATGGAAAATTGCTTTGGACTCAATTTCACATTAAATTTTCTCAAAAACTACTAGAGGGATTTACACCAAACATACAAAAGGCACAGCTGCATACCAGTCCCTACCATTTTGCCAAATCTGGTGTAATTCCGTTCAGCCGTTCGAGCTGTAGCCTTGTCAGAATGTCCCTAGGGAAATTAACATGGGGAAAACACGTTTCGGGACCCCCCTTTTTTCTCGGTGCCCGCTTGACGAATCCCCCCGAAACTTTCAGGGAAGGAGCGGAGCGCAGCGAGGCAAATTTAAGGAAATTACAGGCAGATCCCCCAATCGGCGCTAAAGTTTTCCCAATAGAATGTTCGGAATTTCCTATGTTAACTAGGTCCTAACTATATATACCTACTGGCGACCGCCAGTAGGTAATATATATATATATATATATATACACATAAATACATATAAATGCATATGCATATATATGCATATATATATGTGTATATGTTTGCGTGTAGAGAGAGTTAGAGAGGTAGAGGTGTAGAGGTAGAGGTGTAGAGGTAGAGAGGTAGAGGTAGAGAGGTAGAGGTAGAGAGGTAGAGACTAGTAGAAAGAGAAGTAGAGAGAGGTAGAGAGGTAGAAAGTAGAGAGTGGGTAATAAATAGTAGAGAGTGAGTAGTAGAGAGTAGTAGAGAGCAGTAGAGAGAGTAGCAGAGAGTGAGTAGTAGAGAGTGAGTAATAGAGAGTGAGTAGTAGAGAGAGAGTAGTAGAGAGTGAGTAGTAGAGAGTAGTAGAGAGTGAGAAGTAGAGAGTAGTAAAGAGTGAGTAGTAAAGAGTGAGTAGTAGAGAGAGAGTAGTAGAGAGTGAGTAGTAGAGAGTAGAGAGTAGTAGAGAGTGAGTAGTAGGGAGTGAGTAGTAGAGAGAGTAGTAGAGAGTAGTAGAGTAGTAGAGAATGAGTAGTAGAGAATGAGTATTAGAGAGTAGTGGAGTAGTAGAAGTGAGTAGTAGAGAGTAGTGGAGAATATTCCAAAGTTTGGCACAGCACCACTTGCACAACAAGTCCAATCAAATCATATCACTTAGAGTCCTTATTGAAGCGCTGATTCTTGGTGTATATTCAAATGCTTTTATTTTCCTTAAGTTTATGTACCACAGCCAGCCAACGCGTTTCGTTCTGTACAACAGAACTTCTTCAGGGCGTTCTTATTTCCTTCAAGTTATGTCGGTACCCCTTTGTCATATAACTAGATATTTCTTCCAAATGTTAGACGAGTCGTAAGTACATTCTTATTCACAGTGACTAGGTATCAATTTTACCCACACAATTCGGGCAGACTTGAGTAATTTATAGCATCCTCAAAGTCGGTCTTTCAAAAATTCCAAAGTATAGGACATGATAATCCAAATCCAAATGTTTTTCAAGAAAAGTCATAATAAACCAGGATATTTTGACTTAATGGATGGCCTCCTGTGTGTTACTTTGACCTGAGTGCTCGATGGTATTCTGTGCTAACGGTGATATTTGACACTGGTCGCTCCACCGGCAACAAGCCGCCCCTCCAAAGAAGAAGGATCCCCCTTAGGAGCGCCTTGTTTGTGTGAATATTACTGAGGGGATCTACGTGGTCTCAGGCATTGGATGTCCTAAGTTAGAGCGGATTGGGTGACCTCATGACATCCCCGTTTGGATGCACCGTGAAGGTAATAAATTTTGAGTTATTTTGGACCGCACAGGAAGGATACGAACTGATTGACGAGTCTTGTTAACTTTTATCGGTTGTTGGCCCACATTCACTACACTGCACGCTAGCACATTGACTCTACGAGGAAAGTACTTGGAACGTCACAAAAATTTACTTTCAGAGTGCTATGCGCAACATGTAGATGTTTAAACCCGAAGCGCACGCTCTAAATGTTATCGAGGAGATATACTCAATAGACAAAGGGGAACTCTGTATACTTAACAGAGGGGTCAATATACACAGGGAAGCCATTTCCAGAAGTCAAACGGATCGATTTTATGATCCAAGTGCACCATGGAGGATGATAAAGAGAGAAGAGAAGCAGCACAAGTGTTCTTTGCGAGAGCACCAGGAGTGGGCAAAACAACTTCAATACCCACTCATATTGAAATAACATTCTGTAGACACTCAGGAAATTTGAAAAATTACACAAGCTTGAGATTTCTAAGTGGTGGGAAGCCACGTTGTTGCAGTTCTATATGGATAAAAATATGATTCCCAGAGGTTTAAGAATTTATTTAACTCCTTCCTATGATTCACCTGATCCTCAGATGTTGAAAGAGTGGTCACAAAATTCAACCACAAGTTCACGAAACATGCTACAAATCCTAGTGAAGTACTCCTGGTCAGATAGGGAAAATATTAAGAAAGAAATTGAAGAATTAGCTGAGATATTGGATAAACATACGGACCATGATACAATTAACAAATTCATTGAAGACATGAAAAAAAGACTCAAAACAATGGAAGAAGAGATTAAACAAAGGAAGCAATATAAATTACAAGAGACTGTGGCAACTATGAAGCAGGTCGTATCCTGACAGATAGTCAAACATATGATCATCTTTATGAAGCAACTGAGGCAACTGGAACAAGCAACAATTGCCCACCCAGACAACAAGAGGATGAGGCTGGAAGTACGAGTGATACCAACACAGAGAATTCAGAAATAACCAGTATATCAGAAAAATCTGACTCAGAAAGAGAAAGGATACCCAGACGTCGTACTTTTTTAGACGAATACTGGCTCATGAAACAGAGCCGGCAAGCCACCAGATCATCCTCCAGAATCAGGGAAATGAAGGACACAACGGGAGCAAATCCAAGAGGAATACCAAGGGGTACCAGAACAAGAGGCGGAAGAAATGCAAACAAAGGGGGAAACAGGCCAGAAAATGTGCAGGAGCAAGTGGGAAACAACGGGCTCAATACAAAAAGAAATAATCATGGATGATGAAAGGGTAAATCTAACAATAGTTAATATTTCATCCAAAGAGATTAGTAATAAAGATAAACACACTTTAGGCCTTGACATTTTCAAATTTTGTAGGAAACTCAAACTTAAAAAGTGTCACAAAATGAAACCTGCCAGAAATAGGATAATAAATACAGAAGTTAACCCTCAACATGAACATTAAATGATTATTGGTGACATAGGTGCCCTGGTGGCATTCGATGAATTAAGCAAAGAAAACATAGATCTCAATTGCAGTACTGATGCCGTACGTTCCCTAGATGCCAGCAAAAAACGACACGATTTAGCTGCATGTACTGAGTTCAAAACTAAATCGACCTTTGTACCTAAGATGAATCATGACAATATTGAGACTTTTCAAGAGATAGTAGGGAAAGATTTCCTCGACCTACGGAGTAAACATTGCTTAAAACAGATGAAAACATTCCAACATAACCTCACCCTATCTCAGAAAAAAGCACTGCAAGACCTTGCGGCAGATAACAGTATTTTGGTAAGACCCGCCGATAAGGGCGGCAATATCATCATCATGCCAAGGGATATGTATATCAAAGAAGCTAAGCTCAGCTTAATGACACAAGAACGTACAACATTTCCAATCGTAGGGAATATAGTGACAGCATCCATAAAATATGGGAAAAACTTTCAGAGTGGAAAGATAGGGGTCTTATCGAGTGGGAGGATTACTGTTTCCTCAAAAAGGGCACCCAGTTTTACCTATTCTTTATCTACTACCCAAAATCCACAAATGTAGAATTGATCCCCCAGGCAGACCCATAATATCATCAAAAGGAAGTGTCCTGGAAAATATTTCCCGGTATGTCGGCCATTTTCTAAGAGAATACGTTGTGACATTACCTTCACATGTCCGTGATATGAAAGATTTTTTAGAAAAAATGGATGACATTCAGTGGAAGAAGGATTTTTTGCTAATAACTGTGGATGTTAATTCCCTTTACACTATAATTGAACATGAACAAGGAATTGAAGCATGTGCTAGATACTTAAGACAAAGAAATATATGCTATTTAGAACATACTTGCACGATATTGGATATGATTTTATTATGTCTTACTAATAATTTCTTTCTTTTCAATGATGACATTTATGTACAAAGACATGGCACAGCGATGGGAATATGCTTTGCGCCCAGTTTCACAAATCTATTAATGGGTGCCTGGGAAAATGACATCAGAGGAAGTGACACATTCCAAGCTAACTTTGCGAAAGTCATAATCTGGCTTCGCTATATTGACGATATTTTTATTGTCTGGAGAGGGACCAAGGGTGAAGCCCTTGCCTTCATATCTAGACTGAATAGTAACCAACTGAATATTGTCCTGACCAGCAACATCAGCAGTACAGAGGTAGAATACCTAGACACAAAAGTGCAAATTAAGAGCAATACCTTATAGACTGTTCTTTTTCGTAAAAATACAGCAGGTAATTCTCTGTTGCATGGCCTGAGCAGCCATCCTGAAAATGTGAAATGGAGCATTCCATACAGTGAGCTGCTCAGGGCTAAACGTAATTGTAGCAGGGAAGATGATTTTATCAAAGAACAGATGACTATGACCCAGAGATTCATACAAAGGGGTAACCCTAGATGGGTAATTAACAAAGCAGTTGAGAAAGTTAAAACGGTTGATCGCAAATCTCTGCTCAGCAATACTGCAAATATAAAAGAATCCAAAACTGATGTGCCAGCAAGTCATATCATTCTGAACTACACTGGCAACAGTAATCAGATACGCAAATGTATCAACAGAAATTGGAATATAGTGAAAGGAGATCCCATAATCGATCCTGATTTACCGGATCGACCTAGCATAACATACAGACGGGCCGTAATCTAAGAGACCTCATAGTTCATAATAACATATGCAAAGAGAGTCAGAACAGAGGTGTAGACCTACAGGGCTTCTATCCATGTGGCCATTGTAAAGCCTGTAACCATAGCTACCTGATCAAAGAATACTGGAATGCTAGCACTAACAGTATGAAACCCATAAGACAATTTCTAACATGTACAACTACATTTGTGATATATTTCTTAGTCTGCCCATGTAATCTCATGTATGTAGGTAGTACTACCCATATGGCCAAAAAACGGATTTTAGAACATGCGAGAGCCATTAGCAAAAAAGACCAGCAGTATCCGGTGGCCACACACTTTGAGGCATGTCATTTCTCTGATCCCAGCAAACTTTCTTACTTCGTTATAGAACAGGTGCCTTTGCAACAAAGAGGGGGGAACCGCACTCTGAAACTCAGGCAAAAGGAATCCAGACACATAATTAGTATTTGTACAAGATACCCGAAAGAGCACAACATGGATGAGGAGATGGCTATACACCTACAGGATGGATAAATGATATTTGAGTTGATGTATTGCCACTCTTAAGCCATAGAAATGTTGAATTGTAAAAAATTTTAATTTTTACTGTGTAAAGCATATTATATGTTATTACTAATATAGTTCTCTTTCTTCTCTCTCTCTCTCTCTCTTTCAATCACAGGATGCAAGGGAGGGGCAATGTCTCAGGACTGCGGCACTGGTACCCTAATCCTTTCACCGTGGTTTCATTCTTCATTTCTTTTATCTTTTTCATTTGATTTTTGTGTTAATTAGTCATGATAGGATGTGCACTGTGGAATATTTTAATTCTTGGTTATTAATTCAGTTGTCCGTCATGTGCAGTTAACATTGTCTTACCTTTGGTAGCATGATCAGGTCTTGACTTCCCTCTTATAGAGATATGGCACTAACAAGCCATCATGATCTGACTCGATTTGAGCATCATAATATCTCTATTGTCATAAGCAGATCAACTTATACTTATTAGGCACATAGATACGCAGTACCTGCACATGTATGACACTGACATTTTTTAACATGTACATCTAACTGTTACGATTAGTTAAAACGGGCTCCCTATGGATTGTAATGGGTATCGAACTATTAAGTCCAACATGCATTTTGGCTGATGCGCGTGCACTCACCGGTTGTGCATTACTCTTGTGTATATTACTTTTGTTTAGATTTTAAACATACACAGTTTACATTATGAATTTATCGGCATATTAATGTATAGTTTGCTTGCTGTATGATCCATGTATAACTACAATGTCATGAGTGATGTCACTGACCATGTCATGATTGATGTAATATGTGACGTCATCAGCAGTGCATTGAGGGCGTGCGAGTTATAGTTAGCTGGATTAACTATAACGGTGGAATTTCAATGGTTTTGTATAAGTGAAATGTCCAGCTTTTTCAGTGAATTTGCAAGGTTTTTTAAAAGCTAATTCCTAACTATAACGTGTGTGAAACCTATGGTTTTCTCTGTGAATTTCAAAGGTTTTGTAAAAGATAATTTTTAAATTTAATAATTATTAAAAAAAAATCTTTTTATACTAATTTTTATTTTTTATAATAAAACTATTTATATATTATTTTTCCCTTCTTTATATTTCACATTTTATAGTCAAATAATTATAAAACAAAGTACAAAAATCATTTTTTACCTTTTTTTTATTTTCAAACTTTTTTTTTTAATATGATTAAAAGGTCCGCGCACCTTGACAGCTCCACAAGCACACCGTTATAGGATCACTGCGTTGTTCCAGCATAGTGAACTGAGTGGTGTCTCTATATGCTATGGCAATTCCGCCCCCCATTTTGTTTTGTCTATCCATTCGGGCAAGCCTGTAACCTTCAAGCAATGCGAGGGTGATAGAGGGAACAGAGTGGGGCTTCAGCCAGGTTTTGGTCAGAAACCCGAGGTCAGGCTGCTCTGAAGAAAGGAGATTCCAAACTTATGCTGAATTCTAAGGGAGAGACCTTATATTACAAAGTAAGCTACTCCATCCTCGCTTGGGGGTAAAAGGCCTCTTGCCTACGTTAGTTATAGGAGGTCCTATGATGGGACAAGCCACCACTACACATTTGGAAGCATAAGACTGAGTGTTAGCATGAACATGAACATGAGTGGTAGATACCCTTTTACTGACAGAGCCCTGGAACCGACAGGTGGAACATGAAAACGGGCCCTTAAACGAGGGCCAGGAGTCAGACCGGGAAACACGGAAAGGACTTGGTCTCATCCTTAGAATCTCCTTTGCAGAATATTCTAATCTCCGTGGGGAAGCAGGGTCTAAAGTGAAAAGACCAGGGTTCCTGGCTCCTGGCGACTCCTGGGCGCGGACAGGCGCAGACGGGCTTACCCTTGGCGAGCCTTTGGTGCCCCTTTGGTGTGCCCGCTGCGGCGTATGCTGCGCTGCGGACGTAGCGGACATAGCCGGCAAGACCTGGAACGAATTGCCATTCCACCTCTGAATGCCACTCTCCCTGGCAGACTTCAGAAAGAAACTCAAGGCCTGCCTTTTCGATGGAGACCTGGCACCCTCACTCCCCTGATACCTCTAGGGGTGATAGTGCTGCACTATATAAATGCAGACTGATTGATTGATTAATTGGCATAATTTTAAAGATAAAACATTCATAGTCCCAACAATAGCATTCAACAAAAAATGGAAATTACACATTGATTATTGAAACTGTAGTGAGCCAGATACATGGTCATAGAGACCCAAAGGCTCAAACACTTACCCTTCTATGTGGGAATCAAAGCACCTAACCCCTAGGCCACACGTGATTCCCTGCAATATGTAAGCAACTTGGGTTATCAGTTGTGTCTGATGTGAGGCCTGAGCTAGTAATAAAAATAATTCAGAAAAAGGGGGTGGTGATGGACAGAGCATCTGAATTAAGCAGAATACTCGTACCCAGTCAACAGATCAGGGCTTGATCCATCACCGTTTTTTAGCTCACTGCACCATCCCAGCTCAGAACCTGGCTACATGCAAATTAGTCTGTCCCTGGCCCAGTGCATCATGGGAACAGGGCAGACCAAACTACCCAGCCAATTCTTTTACTGGAAAGGAAACAAGCTTCCAGGGACCGGTTTCTGGCATTACAGCCGTCTTCGGCCCGGCTTGTTTGAATCCTGATGGTGCAGTGAGCAAGGGACTCATGTCTGAGCATACCCTACCACGCTTATGGTGGACAAAACAATTCAGAAAAAGGGGTTGGTGATGGAAAGAGCATCTGAATTAAGCAGAATACTCGTACCCAGTCAACAGATCAGGGCTTGATCCATCACCGTTTTTTAGCTCACTGCACCATCCCAGCTAAGAACCTGGCTACATGCAAATTAGTCTGTCGATGGCCCAGTGCATCATGGGAACAGGCAAGACCAAACTACCAAGCCAATTCTTTTACTGGAAAGGAAACAAGCTTCCGGGGAGAAAAGTACATGCATTACACTGCCAAATAAAATGCACCATTTTGCAAACAGATACATAAGGTAGGTGGAAATAACCTTGGTGACATTCTGCAATCACACTTTCAGTTTTGTGGGGCACACGAAGAAAACGGCTGCCTGTTGTTTTGGAATCCTCCGGGCTCTGCGACCAGTCCTGAAGTTCTTCGACCCCCGCACCCGGCAGTTGGTAATACAGGCTACTGTTATATCGCGCCTGGATTATGCCAGCTCTCTTCTGGTGGGGGTTAACCTGGCCGAAGTCACCCGCCTCCAACGCGTGCAAAACGCTGCCGCCAGAGCAATTGTTGGTCTTCCTAGATCCTGCCCTGTTTCCAGTACTTTGAAAACGTTGCACTGGCTGCCAGTCAGGGCCAGAATCCAATTCAAGGTACTGTGCCTAGCCTTCAAAATTCTAAAGGGTTCGGCTCCCCAAATCCTTACGGACCTCCTGTCTTGGTACGTCCCCACCCGGCCTCTAAGATCTCTGGGTCAAGCGCTTACTATCACCCCTCGATATAAGCTGTGCCGTGTTGGTGGCCGTTCCTTCCGGGTCAAAGCAGCCGAACTGTGGAACTCCCTCCCGGTGGAAATTCGGCTGTTGGAGGATCTTCTTTCCTTTCGTAAGGCTATCAAAACGTTCTTGTTTTAAACCTGGTTCCTTCTTTTAACTGTTGTGTTTCCTGTGGCTGTTGCGTGTTACCTTGCCATGCGCCAGGATGCCCCTTAGCTGGGGCAGCTGTGTGCAGTACAAATGCACGTAACATAACATAACATAACATAACACTTGACCC
>NW_028243095.1:0-19107 GCF_964263255.1 Lissotriton vulgaris
AATGCCAGAATATCGACTTCCTATCTACAAACAGGTAAGTACAAAAATATCGACTCCCAAATATCAATAGGAAAAAATATAGACAGTCAAAATATCGAATTTTTTAAATATCTTAAAAGTAATTGAAAACTATTATAATAATAAATATAATTAATTTAAACATACTTAAAATACTTAAACTTAAAATTAATAAACAATTAATGTAACTTAAATTTCTTTTTTTTAAATATATATATATATATATATATATATATATATATATATATATATATATATATATATATATATATATATATATATATATATATATATATATATATATAATCCAAGGATCGCCTCACGGCAACAAACATATGCGCACTCAGGAATCCATGTTTAGCATCAAAGGTTTATTCTCAGGTTAACACGCTACGCGTTTCGACACCAATGTGTCTTGATCACACGTGTGATCAAGACACATTGGTGTCGAAACGCGTAGCGTGTTAACCTGAGAATAAACCTTTGATGCTAAACATGGATTCCTGAGTGCGCATATGTTTGTTGCCGTGAGGCGATCCTTGGATTATGTGATATCGGCTCTCTGTGGTCCGCCGATTTCTTTGCGCCACCTGGCCCGGGAGAAGAATCCCAGCAGGACCCAGTGCTTCTTCGTTGGATATATATATATATATATATATATATTCAATGAAAAAACCATAGGTTTTGGCCCATATATAGTTAGGGATTAGCATTTACAAAACAATATTTTACTCGCATAAAACCATTGAAATTCGCATATATAGTTAGATGCGCTAACTATATATCGCGCACCCGCAATCCACTGCTGATGATGTCACATATTACATCATTCATGACATGCTCAGTGACATCACTGATGACATCACATATGACATCTCAAATGACATCACTGATGACATCACTGATGACATCTCAAATGACATCACTGATGACATCACTGATGACATCACTGAAGACATCTCAAATGACATCACTGATAACATCTCATTTGACATCTCATTTGACATTACTGATCACATCACTGATGACATCATTCATGTGATTATACGATGAACCTCTTCAGACTCTAATTTAACCTTAGATACACTCAGTGTAAACAAAAACTCACAGACTGTCACTCATCCATGGAGTTACTCACACACCTAGTCAGTCATGCAAAGAATCAATCACACCTCCATTTCCTCTACTATACAGTTATACACACCTTACTTATTCAAACATATACTAACACATATTTACTCTCTTATACAATCCCTGATACAAGTTCACAATGATCCATACAGCCACTCACACATTCACTGGCTCTTATGCACAGTTATTTATATATGTCAACTCTCACATGTACTGTGTTTTACATATGTACTTACTTTGACATGTAGCACTGAGATATCCATTCACTCACCAATACACTCATGCACACAGTCAACCGCCCATACAGCTATTTCCACATGCACTTTTGAACCCATACATCTAGTGAATCAACTGCTCACACATCTATGCACAGAGTCATACACCTTCCAGCCACCCACACACACACTCAGTCTCCCATACAAATACTTCGGCAACCAATCAATAACCCATATAGTTACTCATTTAGCTACTGGTCAACACATGCAGCAGTTCATAGAACAACAGATATAATGATGCACAAATTAAGACAGTTTAGTCACTAACCCATGCACTCAGTGAGACACATTTAATCACTCACTCATACAGTCAGTCATGCACCTACTAAATCCTTCATCCAGACACTTATACATCCACTCATTCTTCAATATGTAAGACATATTTTAACTTTACAGAAACATACAGTCACTGGATGTTGTCATCAGTGATGTCATCAGTGATGTCATTTGAGATGTCATCAGTGATGTCATCAGTGATGTCATTTGAGATGTCATCAGTGATGTCATCAGTGATGTCACTGAGCATGTCATGAATGATGTAATATGTGACATCATCAGCAGTGGATTGCGGGTGCGCGATATATAGTTAGCGCATCTAACTATATATGCGAATTTCAATGGTTTTATGCGAGTAAAATAAGGTTTTGTAAATGCTAATCCCTAACTATATATGGGCTAAAACCTATGGTTTTTTCATTGAATTTCAATGTTTTTTTAATAGCAAATATCAAAAGCTGTCAAATGTCAAGTACATGATAGGTAAAAACATTTTCGTGTTTATGCACGCTGATGTGCTTTGAACGCTGCCCCCCCTCCCCCCCCTCTTTTCTCTTAGCAGTACTCTCTCTTTGCAGATAGTGAAGGGTAGTTAACGCAGGCCTTTGCCCCCGTTGTAATCCGTTGTGCCTGCTTCTCTCTCTATTTGATTGATTGCTATCCAAGCATTTACTGTTTTAGAATTGGTTCTCTTTGGTTCATTCTGTATTTACAAACAAGCACAGAGTCGCAATACTCTGTTTAGTCTTTGCAGATAGTGAAAAATCGTTTAAAAAAACAAAAGGAATCGAGCAAAATCAGTAGGCCACTAATGGGATCTGTTTTTGACCTCGCTAAAATAGAAACATTAAGAACAACCCCTCATGAGAAATACGAAACTAGTGAGATGAACTTAGCTCCACACCATGATGGCTGCAAGACAGCTCGGCTCCGCCACCCACCCCGCCCAAAATAACGACAAACCCTATGCAAATATTATAAATATATACAACACACCAGCAAAGTAACAGGGTAAAACGTTTTATTAAATAACTATATACATGGCAGCCTGCTGCAACATCGATCCAAATGCCTTTTGGTGACTCTTCCATTGTGAACATTGTCCCACAATCCGTTTGACCTGAAACGATTACACAAATAAAACATTTGTGAGTTTTAAATTTCCGGAGAAGTATAATTCACCAATAGTTTTCTCTGTAGATCTTTTTCCATTAACAATCCCAGTTCCATCACCCGCCCAGGATATCACTACTGTTAGTTGTCATTGTGGCTTCTGTTTTAATAAAAAATGTTTTAAGGTGTTTACTGTTTTTGTTGCGATGTATATATTTATAAGTTATTAAACTGTTATAATCCTACTAATTTTTTTATCGATTATTGCTGTTTGAGATATTCCCTGTCTACAAACAGAGAAGAATAGAAATATTCTGTCTCCCTTTGCAGATAGTGAAGGATAGGTAATGCAGACGTTTGTCCCCCGTTGTAATCCGTCATGCCTGATTGATTGATTGGCTGGACATTTATTGTTCAAGGAATAGTTCTTTCGAGGTACTCTCTGTTTGCAAATAACGTGGAATAGAAATATTCTGTCTAGTCTTTGCAAGTAGTGAAGGAAGGGTAATGCGTACCTTTGTCCCCCGTTGTAATCTGTCATGCCCATCTACTCCCCACTGATTGCGAAACTAGTTCCACCCGGACCATTTATTAGAGGTACATCATCTGACTCAACCGGAGAGAACCCCTAATAAAGAAGACATATGTAAAATACGAAGTAATCCCTGTATCCTGTTAAACAGAAACTTTAGCATGAAACACACTTGAAAAGGAAGGGAAAGAAATCGAACAAAATCAGTAGGCCTCTGATGAGTTTTTGACTTCGCTAGAAATAAGAAACATGAAAGTGGTGAAAGAAGCCAAGCTTGACGTTACGGCAGCCACAAGGTAGCTAGGCTCCGCCACCCCCCCCCACTGCTCCAAGCATGTCTGTCCCACCGCCCGCCACGCCCAATAACGGTAACATGAAATAAATACAAATCAGCAGATACCTACCCCCATTCCGGAAACTCCCGAATTGCAACAGGTTCGCGGCTACGCCCATCCGGAAGACGAGGCCTTCGGCACGTGTAGGGCGAGTCCTGCTGGCAGCCATCGGCCGGGGAGGTCATCCCGTAAGGTGGGCCAGGAGAGGAGCCGAGGCCGACCGGATTCTTCTTCTTTCTTAGATAATGGCTGCGCCAACGGGGGGGATGTCTTGCACATGCCACTGACCCCCCCCCCTCGTATCTCCTGGTCTGGCCCCGGCTTGATATGAGCTCCCCGTTCGGGCCTGAAGCGGCGCCCTGCAGGCTACGGGGGGGATGTCTTGCCTCTGCCTCCGACCCCCCCCCCCGTTCTT
The DNA here is from genome assembly GCF_964263255.1 of Lissotriton vulgaris. Classification (NCBI taxonomy): domain Eukaryota; kingdom Metazoa; phylum Chordata; class Amphibia; order Caudata; family Salamandridae; genus Lissotriton; species Lissotriton vulgaris. Next base: position 4,096 of record NW_028243095.1, read on the forward strand.
ATCGCCTGGTCCGGACATCACGGATATCAACGCCAGGTGTCGGCGTGGGGTGCGCTGGCAGGGAGAGGCGGCGCGAACAAGCCTCTCCCACCCCCACAGGTGAGGGCCCCTCGGCTGCACCCCCAACGCTCCACTCACCCAACAAAAGGGTTCCTCCACTCTTGCGATACAGCGACGCTGCATTCACCCGACAAAAGGGTTCCTCCATTCTTGCGATGCAGCGACGCTCCACTCACCCAACAAAAGGGTTTCTCCACTCTTGCGATGCAGCGACGCTGCACTCACCCAACAAAAGGGTTTCTCCACTCTTGCGATGCAGCGACGCTGCACTCACCCGACAAAAGGTCTCGTCCACTGTTGCGGTGCCACGGCGCTTCTGAGTTCAACTAGAAAATGAGTCCTGCATCCAGAAACGTTCTCCTCAACTTTGAAGATTCTATAAGAGCCACGGGGGCCCCCGACCCCCGATGGGGAATGACTGCCATGATCACCCACGGAACTACCACGACGTAGCCGCGGGACGTCGGCACGCTCATGCCGGCGCCGGCCTCAGTCTTGAAATCACCAAAATCCTGCAAGACTACCAACTTGATCAGTTCCGGTGGGACACCAGTATGACCCGGTAGGAGAGATTTTTACCTCCCACCCCTCTTTGACTGATGGTTCATGTCGCCAGTCCCCTCTACTACCCTTCAACGAAAACTTTTAGACAGCCGAAAGAGGTCCCGGTCCAACCACGAGTTGGTGCAGACATTTTGACTATACTTGGACCTTCCTGACCTCACCCAAAATGGCGCCGGTACAAATGAAACTATTGTGCCCCGATTGCTCAGCCTTGATATCATGAGATATGTATGCAGTTTTTAGCACATGAATTGATATGGGATAAGACTGATTATATGTTCGGACAATTAATTGATCCGGGATGGGTATTGATTATACGTTCGAACAATAAATTGACATGGGACTTGTACTGATTACACATTCGGACAATGAATTGATATTAAGTTCTAATGCATCATTGATTACTGTATTTATTGAAGGTTAGAATTGTCGACACTTTTGGTACTTGCTCACAATGAATTATCGATATGATTTTGTTGCACTTGTCGCACTTTTTACTGATTATATATTCGGACAATGAATTGATCCCGGATTGGTATTGATTATAAGTTCGAACAATGAATTGACATGGGACAGGTACTGATTACACGTTCGGAAAATGAATTGATATTAACTTCTAATGCATCATTGATTACTGTATTTATTGAAGTAATACTGATCTCTCCGCATGAAATTAATTTTCCACATGCTACACAAGTCAATCTCATCTGCCCAAAGTTCTTTTGCAGATTTGGGACCTTTTCCCTTGCCTCTGACTCACTTATTGCTAAGTGATTGGTGGATGTTTTTGCCGGTCGGGGCTCATCCCCCAATTCTCGAAGTTGTGCTTTAGAATAATTAAAAGGGTGCCACCTCTCCATGTGCCGATGCATGGTATGATTACCATAGCAATATTTTTTTTCGGTCCCTCTCGAGAGTTTTATTTTTGCAGATGAGGCAGGTAACGAACCTGGCTTTAACTTCATGAGAAGGAAAAGAAAAAAATTGCCAGATAAAATTCACTTTCACATGGGACGTTCTTGGCATTTCTTTTAGTTTTTTAATGTACATGTTCATAAAACGATTACACAAATGAAACGGACACGAACACCTCCCCCTCCCCTCCCCCCCCCTCCCGGGGCGCCCCACGCCGTTTTTCGGAGCAGCATTGTAGGATGCCAAAACCAGTGCGACAACTTACTGGACATCACCTGGGTGCCATCCACATCTCAGCGCGTTCTGCTGCCTTGGGACTATTCGCACAACAGACCGCTACTGACGAGGCCTCCCCCCGGGACGCCCCACGCCGTTTTTCGGAGCTGCATTGTAGGATACCAAAAACCAGTGCGGCACCCAGGTAACATCACCTGGGTGCCGTCCAGAACTCAGCACGTTGTGCTGCCTTGGGACTATTCGCACAAAACACAGCTACTGACCATTGTTGCTTCTTTTTTAAAAAAATTTTTAAATGTATTTACTGTTTTTGTTGCGTTCTATATATTTATAAGTTATTAAAGTGTTATTTTCCTTCTACTTTGTTGGAGTGCTATATATTTTTAATGTGACACATAATTGTAAAAACTTTGATGTACAAAGAGGCATCCCTGGAATCTTCCGCTTCAGGCTCGGTCCCACACACCCTCACAGTGAGAATCCCCTCCCCAAGCACAATACAGGATGGTTATCAGATAGTAGGAACGCGTGTGGTGTGACGGATCTCATCGGGTGGGGGCCTTGATCTACTGTAACTCCTTTGAAGAGGGGTGATTCTCTACAGCTGGGGCCATAAACTACATCTGCAAGGCTAGGTGATAGCCTGGGACCGGCCTGGACAATCGGACACAGAGGAAGAGGAGTGTCAGAGGGTGCGGTAGTGAATAGGGTGAAAGGGTGGTGTCGGGCGGGCACAGGGTGTGATTCTCAGGGAAGAGCAGCGCACATGGGAGGAGGTTTCTGGCACATGCATGAGAGAGAGAGCGGGGGTGACCAGTGCGTGGGGGAGATGCTTGCGAGGGTGAGGAGCCATGCTGAGGATCGGCGGCGTGCAGAGAGTGGGTCTGGTCAAGGCATCTAAAATGGCTGCCGTGCTCAACAAAAGTGTGGCATTGCAAAAAAGACAAGATGGCGCAGACAATGTTTATCAATAAGGATTAATTTATAACAATTATTTAAAACAAAATATTTACTCGCAGTGACAAAATGGCGGTCAACACTTCCTGATTTCCATCGAATCGAACGTTAACAGACGTCACGCAACAAAAAAAAAAACGCTCACGCACAGCCGCTGGAAGACATGTATCAACATATATGAGCCTCCTCAGCCACCCTCAGAAAACAAAAGGGGTCAGGATACGTCTCCCGTACCCCCTTATACCTAGTAATTTAATGAAATCGAAACACAAAATGGCGAATTCACGTTTCGCTACCAGTTTGCGAACCGAAAAGCGCTTCTACCGCGAAAAATCAAATTTTTATTATTTGCCCCACGGGACCCTTTAATAACCCCAACATCATTCCTAGGGGGTCAAGAGAGGTCTACCTAGCCCCCTTTTATTAAATTCCCCCTTCGTTTTTCTCCTCCTCTTGTCTCTCGATCCTACCGACAGACAAGATGGCGGCCGCACCGGACTGTTTAGAATAATGACAGACACCGGAGAGCCAATCAGCTTCGCTACGCAAAGCTCCGTTACGAGAAAAGTACGCGATCTGGAGCGCTATCTGGGACGCTGTCACAGATATACCTGTTTTTTAAACGTTAATTTCTCAAAATCCACTGGAGCACATATATTGAGACCCAGCAAAGGCACATCGGACTAACAGTCCCTATAATTTTGCCAAGTTTCGTGCAAATCCATTCAGCCGTTAATTTGCAAACCGAGAAGCGCTTCTACCGTGAAAAATCAAACTTTTTTAATTTTCCCCACGGGACCCTTTAATAACCCCAACATCATTCCTAGGGGGTCAAGAGGGGTCTACCTTGCCCCCTTTCATTAAATTCCCCCTTCGTTTTTCACCTCTTCTTGTCTCTCGATCCTACCGAGAGACAAGATGGCGGCCGCTCCGGACTGTTTAGAATGTTGACAGACACCGGAGAGCCAATCAGCATCGCTTCGCAAAGCTCCGTGACGCGAAAAGTACGCGATCTGGAGCGCTATCTGGGACGCTGTCACAGATATATACATTTTTTAAAACGTTAATTTCTCAAAATCCACTGGAGCACATATATTGAGACCCAGCAAAGGCACATCGGGCTAACAGTCCCTACAATTTTGCCAAGTTTCGTGCAAATCCATTCAGCCGTTCGAGCTAAAAGTGAGGCCAAACGCCCTATGGAAATTAACATGGGAAAAACGCGTTTTGGGACCCCCCTTTTTTCTCGGCCCCCCCCTTGACGAACCCCCCCCCCGAATTTTCAGGGGCTGCTCAGAATCAAAATGTGCCATTTTCCTGAAAATTTCAGCCGATTCCGTCCACAAACGCCAAAGTTATTAGACATAGAATTTTCAAAAGTCCCATAGAGAAAAAATCCTAACTATATATATATTCACTGAAAAAACCATAGGTTTCACACCAGTTATAGTTAGGAATTAGCATTTAAAAAACCTATTAAATTCACTGACAAAACCAGTTATAGTTAGCTGGAAATTTTACTGATATAAAACCAATGAAATTCCACGTTATAGTTAGTTGGACTCACTATAACTTGCGCGTGCAATGCACTGCTGATGACGTCACATATTACATCACTCATGACATGGTCAGTGACATCACTCATGACATCACTGATGACACCATCCAGTGAATATGTGTCTTTCTGAAAAATAAATATTAGTGAGTAATGTTTAAATATTTAAATATATATATTAGTGTTTCACTTTGTGTATAAGTGGCTACATGTGTTGGTAAGTAGCTACATGCGTATGTATATGGGTTATTAGGTGTTTCTCTTAGTATCAGTATGAGTGTCTATATGGTTTGGTGGGGGTATTACTTAGCACATAGATGCATGAGTGACTGACTCTCTGTTTGTATGTGTTTTGAAGACAGCATATGTGCAGGACTGTATGGGTGGATGAGTGTGTATATGTGTTTGTTAGTGAGTGAATGACTGTCTCACTAGTGTCTTTATCAGTAACTACATATGTTTTAATCTAGTATATGTGAATATTGATGTATATAAGTGAGTATATGTGAGAGTAAGAGATTGTAAGAGTTCCTGTTTAAATAAGTATGTGTTTCTATAAGTGATTGTTTAAGAGAATAAATATGTGTAATTTTCAATACAAGTAAGGTGGAAGTGTGTGTATAACTCTATATTCAAATAAATGGATGTTCAATAGTTTATTTGCATGTGTGAGTATGTGTGTGAGTAACTTTTGGATGACTGTCGGTGTGTAACAGGATGTATAGGTGTATCACTTCATATGATGAGTGAGTATATGTATGAGTGACTATATAGAACTGTTGGTGAATGACTGGATGTGCATATAGATGGTGGAATTACTGAATTGCTTGTTGTAACTGATATGGGTATCTCAATTTTTTTTTAAATTTCAGTTTCTATTTTTGAATATGTGTTTCAAGGGTTACATTACAGTGAAAGGAGGTCTGTCACTATGTCACAAGGATGGTGTCATCAGTGATGTCATGAGTGATGTCACTGACCATGTCATGAGTGATGTAATATGTGACGTCATCAGCAGTGCATTGCACGCGCAAGTTATAGTGAGTCCAACTAACTATAACGTGGAATTTCATTGGTTTTATATCAGTAAAATTTCCAGCTAACTATAACTGGTTTTGTCAGTGAATTTAATAGGTTTTTTAAATGCTAATTCCTAACTATAACTGGTGTGAAACCTATGGTTTTTTCAGTGAATTTCAAAGGTTTTTTAAATGCTAATTCCTAACTATAACTGGTGTGAAACCTGTGGTTTTTTCAGTGAATTTCAAAGGTTTTTTTAATGCTAATTCCTAACTATATAAGACCTGAAAGCCCACCAGGAATCTCCAGTATGCGCCAGGGGACTGCATTGCAGAGAGGTGTAATGAAGCCACAACCCTTTTTACACCTCTCTGCAACGCAGCCCCCGTGTATGTTTGAAGAGGGGAAACTAATTCCCCTTGCATACTGGGGGCCCCTGGGGGCCAATTAGCCCACCTGGAACCTCCAGTATGCGCCTGGGGCTGCATTGCAGAGGTGTAATGAGACTATGCCCCTTGTTACACCTCTCTGCAACGCAGCCCACTGCCGCGTTTGCAGAGGGGGAACTAATTCCCCTTGCATACTGGGGGTCCCTGGGGTCAACTAGTCCACCAGGAGCCTCCAGTATGCGCGAGGGAGCTGCATTGCAGAGAAGTGTAATGAGGCCACACCCTTGTTACACCTCTCTGCAATGCAGGCCACTGGCGCCTTTGCAGAGGGGGGACTAATTCCCCTTGCATACTGGGGGTCCCTGGATCATATCTGCCCAAACACCGATATTCCGAACGATTGTAAATGACTTTTCTTGAGAAACATTTGGATTTGGATTATCATGTCCTATACTTTGGAATTTTTGAAAGACTGACTTTGAGGATGCTATAAATTACTCAAGTCTGCCCGAATTGTGTGGGTAAAATTGATACCTAGTCACTTTTAATAAGAATATACTTATGTCTCGTCTAACATTTGGAAGAAATATCTAGTTATATGACAACGGGATACCGACATAACTTGAAGGAAATAAGAACGCCCTAAAGAAGTTCTGTTGTACAGAACGAAACCTTTCGGCTGGCTGTGGTACATAAACTTAAGGAAAATAAAAGCATTTGAATATACACCAAGATTCAGCGCTTCAATAAGGACTCTAAGTGATATGATTTCATTGGACTCATTGTGAAAGTGGTGCTGTGCCAAACTTTGGAATATTCTCCACTACTCTCTACTACTTACTCTCTCCGACTCCACTACTCTCAAATACTCACTGTCTACTACTCATTCTCTACTACTCTACTACTCTCTACTACTCTCTCTCTACTACTCACTCCCTACTACTCGCTACTCGCTACTCCCTACTACTCACTATCTACTACTCTCTACTACTCACTCTCTACTACTCTCTCCCTACTACTCACTCTTTACTACTCACTACTACTCTCTACTACTCACTCTCTACTACTCACTCTCTACTACTCTCTACTACTCACTCTACTCTTCACTCTACTACTCTCTACTACTCACTCTCTGCTACTCTCTCTACTGCTCTCTACTACTCTCTACTACTCACTCTCTACTCTCTATTACTCACTCTCTACTCTCTACCTCTCTTCCTCTCTCTTCTTCTCTCTCTACTAATCTCTACCTCTCTACCGCTACCTCTCTACCTCTCTACCTCTACACCTCTACCTCTCTACCTCTCTCTACACGCACACATATACACATATATGCATATATATATGCATATGCATTTATATATGTATGTGTATGTATAAAAAAACAACAAAACATTTTTTTTTTAAACAGCTACTTATAAAACTGTCATTCTTTTTCCCCATGGTACACTCCCCGGTACGCGCACCGGTGCGCGTACCGGGCGCTCCCCCCGCGAAAATCAAAATTTTTTTTTTTTTTTTTTTGCCCCGCGGGGCCCTTTTATGGCCCCCACATCAAACCTAGGGGGTCAAGGGGGGGTCTACTCTGCCCCCTTATGGTCATTTCCCTCTTTGTTTTGGCCACCTCTTGTGTCTCGATTTTACCGAGACACAAGATGGCGGCCGCTCCGGACTGTTTAGAATGTTTACAGACACCCGAGAGCCAATCAGCTTTCCTCACGCAAGTCGCGTGGCGTGCACGGTACGCGTACCGGTGCGCGTACTGGAGCGCTGCTATAGATATATATATTTTTTTGAACGTAAATTACTCAAAATCCAGTGGAGCACATATCTTGAGACATAGCAAAGGCACATCGGGCTACCAGTCCCTACAATTTTGCCAAGTTTGGTGGAAATCCATTCAGCCGTTCGGGCTAAAAGTGAAATCGACCGCCCTATGGAAATTAACATGGGGAAAACGCGTTTTGGGACCCCCCTTTTATCTTGGCCCCCGCTTGACGAATCCCCCCCAAACTTTCAGGGAAGGACCGGGGCGCCGCGAGGCCATTTTCAGGAAATTTTCAGGCAGATTCGTCAACCGGTGCCAAAGTTATTCCAAATAGAATTTTGAGATTTAACATTGAAAAAAATCCTAACTATAACTACCTATGGGCGACCGCCAGTAGGTAATATATATATATATATATATATATATATATATATATATATATATATATTCCAAAAGTATCCAAGTCAAAACGCACGCTCAGAAATCAAGTGGTACACAGTGTTGCTTTATTGCAACAGCAATAAAGCAACACTGTGTACCACTTGATTTCTGAGCGTGCGTTTTGACTTGGATACTTTTGGAATTGATTGACTGGCGGGGCTCTGCCAGTGCAAACGCGCCACCAGACTACGGGAGGTTCCGCCGCAAATGAGCCGTGGAGAGTAAGCATATATATATATATATATATATATATATATATATATATATATATATATATATATCTCAACACACTCCTGGTTACAGCACTTCATAATTTGAAAAACCAGAGTCGGAGCCCAAATCAGATGCGGTGTTGTCAAGGTTTATTCGGCAAAGGAAACACCCAACGCGTTTCGTGATCCGCTGACCACTTTCTCACGGGTGGAGTTTACCTGGGTCAACCTCCATTTAAAGCAACATACTGTTTTAGAATTTTACACACGTGATCATAGACATGGAAAAAATAATGAATAAACAACTTATAGCTATGTCGGCAATTTTAGAAACATTGTTTCAAGTGAAAATTAGTATCACATCCAGGAATAACGGATACATATACAGTCCATAATAATGATGTGCAGTTCCCTGGGTATTACACAGTTTAAGCCTATTTTGCAAACTGAAACCAGGTAATTTCATATGCGCCAAGGTTGGCCAGCCCCATTATGCAGTACCATGTTGCACATTCACATCAGTACTTATGATGGGTTAGTCAGAGGTCGTGTTGCCCCAGTGGGCAATTCAGTCCATTACATGACAGGCAGGGTTTTCAATGAGCTCCAAGTGGACAATAATTGAGGCCATATTCCTGGAAAAAATGAAAAAGGGAATAGCTATAGGTGATAGTGATTGCATTTGGATCAGTGCACAGTTAAAACCAATTAAAAGCTTTTGAAATTGTTACCAAAGAAGCAGCAGCATTACAGTTTCACATGATTTAGTCACAATCATTTACGTATGAAGATGGATTGCAAGTTCCTCCCCCAAGTTATGACCTGTCGGTTGCAAGGTGTTGTACATAATGATATATTTAGATTCCAGTTTCCTCAAATCTAGCCACCTATTACCTCCCCTTTCGTTGCTTTCAATGCTGTCCAGAACACAAAATTTCATGACATTTGGGTTTTTGTTGTGTACATCAGAAAAATGCCTCGCTACAGGGTATTGTTGATTTTCATTTCTTATCGCCCTTTGGTGTTCCAAGATTCTAAGTTTAGCCTGTTTCGTAGTGCACCCTATGTAAAACTTATTGCAGGGGCACTCAAGGGCATAAACAACATACTCCGTAGTGCAAGTTAGGTGTTTTGTAATTTTGTGGGCCTCTCTTTCCGTTGACAATTTTATTGACTTGCGGTTGTTGCTGTACTTACATGCTTTACATTTATGACAAGGGTAGAATCCTTGGATAGGATTAATTTTCTTTTTGTCTTTTATGAGTGTACTGCTCAATATGTCTTTTATTGATCTAGCCTTTCTGAAGGTCAGTGAGGGATTTTCATGGATCACATCCTTCACATCCTGATCAAGTTTCAGAGTTTCCCAATATTTGGTCAAAGATTTACGTAGTTTCCATGATTGATTACTGTAGGTGGTGATGAAGCGTACCTTCTCATCAACCGTACGTTGCTTAGGGACCAATAAGTCTTCCCTGTCCATAGCATTGACTTTTGTGAGGGCCTGCTGTATTACCTTTTTGCTATATCCTCTCTCAGAGAATCGTTGGGTCATAACTTGGCTTTCTTTGGTAAATCCCTCTACCGAGCTACAATTTCTCTTAGCCCTGATAAGTTCACCCATCGGGATACTGCGTATAAGACTTGGGGGGTGTCCACTCCCTGCATGTAGCAGGCTATTTCCGGCTGTGGATTTGCGGAATAGCGTGCTTGTTAGTTTCCCCTCATCAACCTCAAGTTTAATGTCAAGGAACTCTAGTTCTTTTTGGCTGATTACACTGGTGAATTTCAGATTCAGTGAATTAGTGTTAAGGATAGTTTCAAATTCGTGTATCTGGTCGAGGGTGCCGTGCCAGACACAGAAAATGTCGTCAATATACCTCTTCCAGAGGATGACGTGGGCACTGTAGTGGGAGATCTCCTTCACCACTAACTCCTCCCACCAGCCTAGGTATAAACACGCCAGGCTGGGGGCAAAGCAAGTACCCATCGCCACCCCCTGGGTTTGTCTAAACATTAGTTTATTGAAAATGAAGTAATTGTTACTCATACATTCCCATATCATGTCCAGCAACATGTTAGTGTGTGACAAAAATGAAACCGATCGGTTTCCAAGATAGAATTTGCATGCTTCTACCCCCAATTCCTGAGGAATGCTGGTGTACAGGCTGGCAACATCAAAACTTACCAGCCAGTACTCAGGACTCCATACAAGGTCCTTGATAATACCCAAGAAATCTGAGGAGTCCCTGACATAGGATGGCAGACTGGTTACAAAGGGCTGGAGGAAGTGGTCAATGTATCTGCTAGTGTTCTCATACAGGCTACCAACCGAAGAGACGATCGGTCTGCCCGGAGGTTCCTGAAGATTTTTGTGCACCTTGGGGAGCAAATATAGTGCGGGTATTTTGGGATATTTCACATAGAGGTAAGAAAACTCTTCGTCCTCAATTAGACCCCTTGCTTTCCAATCCCGCAGTTTATCCCCATATGCATTTTTTGACATGTTATAGTCCTCTTTATTGGCTCTGGCATAATTACGTTCATCTGACAATTGTGCCATGCCTTCTTTCAGAAACATATCAATAGGCCAGACCACAACGTTCCCACCTTTGTCGCTATTCTTGATAACCACGTCTGCCCAATTCTCCATTTCCTTTAAGGCAAAATACTGTTTTTTGTTAAGGTTCCAAATCATTTTGGGCTTCACCTTGTCCATATGTCTCATTTCATGTATCATTCCCTGTTCAAAACTGTCAATGTAGCTGTTGGCAATTTGTGGAACAAACACCGATCTTGGTTTGAAACCACTGCCACTGCTCATATTCACCGAGTCCTCAGTACTAACTAGATTAAACAAGGCATCATCATGTACATCTTCACAACCTGCCAATAATTGAACTGATTGCAACAATTCTGCATCATTCACAGTTAGTGTACTGGGTTTTTCAGTCATGCCCTCCTTTCTGATTCGAGATTTATTCGCAAACCATTTTTTAAGTTTTAATTTGCGAGTGAAACAAAAAAGATCAATACGGGCATTGGTAAAATTAAAATTAGAGGTAGGACAAAAGGAAAGCCCCCTCGACAGTACCTCAATTTGTACAGGTGTTAGAGTACGGGAAGAAAGATTTACCACGGTCTTGGAGTTTACTTCCGCGCCGCCTTGCCTCGAGTAACCACTCCTACTGGGCTTGAGACCGCGTCGAAGGATTTGCTGCCTCTTCCGCGTCCTCCTCTGCCTCCTCTTCCACGCCCTTTTGATGGGGTGCCTGTCTGACGTTCCTTGGTCATCAGGGCTACTTCCTTTAAAATTCGGTCTTTTGCTGGAATCACTTCCACTGTGTCTGAGATGTCACTTTCAATTGATTCCGTGTCATCCACCAATACTGATTCCACCGAAGTTGTCGCCCCCTCATTAGGTACAGTTGGCTTTTTTGGCGTGGTGTTCTTCTTAGTGTTCACTTTCTTTGTGGCATTCCTTATTTCGTCATATCGTTTAGCAAAGGTTAGGATTTGGCCTTTGCTATAATCGACCTCGTCACGATGAAATTTACGCTGTTTCTTCTCTTTAATTTCTTCCTCAATTTTATCAAGGCGCTTGTGCATTTTGTCCATTTCCGTGGTGAATTCGCTCTCTGTATATTTGCCTTTTATTTTGGTGATTAGTTCTTCATTTTCCGTGTTAAGTTTGGCACACTCTTTTTCAGCATTCTTTATTAACATTTTAAGCATGTTAACCGAGCAGACGTGATTGTTGTCCATCCACTCGCTGATTAACTCGGGGTCAGGATTCTGGAATGTGGGTATGATAAAGATCCTCAAACCGCGCGGTATCCTGTCGCATTCAAGATACTTGGTTAAGGCAGCCGCCTCCCACCAGCGCGATTGCTCCCGTTTGAGGTTTTTCCATAAGGTGTCCCACAACACTTTCAGTTCATTAACTTGTTTGCCAGGTGGTCTAGTGTCATCCCCCACACTGGGTTCCGTTGAAGTGAAAAGTTTCGCTGCTGCTTCAGCTCTCCTACTGTTTCTTGATTCTGCCATATTACTTGACTCAACACAACCAGCCGGTCTCGTGTTGTTTGCACCGCTCTTTTCCGTCAAGCACTGCTGGGCTGGCTGATCGGACAATCCAGGTATGGGCGGGAACCTTTTCAATGTTCGATTCACAAACACTCCAATCCAATCTGATCCCAGATATCGGAGTAATGTTATAGCGAAAATGCGTGAAGTTCAAAGGGTTTCGCTAAAATTGTATCACCTTAGGTTCCCGAGTCTCGTACAGCCACAGAGCAGGCGGGCAAAAGCTTATCTTGAAAATGTAAACACACACAGGTTTGGCGTGCTTGAGCCGTCTTCCACGGCGGGCTCTCGACGGGGAACGCCAACCCCTATAACTCAACACACTCCTGGTTACAGCACTTCATAATTTGAAAAACCAGAGTCGGAGCCCAAATCAGATGCGGTGTTGTCAAGGTTTATTCGGCAAAGGAAACACCCAACGCGTTTCGTGATCCGCTGACCACTTTCTCACGGGTGGAGTTTACCTGGGTCAACCTCCATTTAAAGCAACATACTGTTTTAGAATTTTACACACGTGATCATAGACATGGAAAAAATAATGAATAAACAACTTATAGCTATGTCGGCAATTTTAGAAACATTGTTTCAAGTGAAAATTAGTATCACATCCAGGAATAACGGATACATATACAGTCCATAATAATGATGTGCAGTTCCCTGGGTATTACACAGTTTAAGCCTATTTTGCAAACTGAAACCAGGTAATTTCATATGCGCCAAGGTTGGCCAGCCCCATTATGCAGTACCATGTTGCACATTCACATCAGTACTTATGATGGGTTAGTCAGAGGTCGTGTTGCCCCAGTGGGCAATTCAGTCCATTACATGACAGGCAGGGTTTTCAATGAGCTCCAAGTGGACAATAATTGAGGCCATATTCCTGGAAAAAATGAAAAAGGGAATAGCTATAGGTGATAGTGATTGCATTTGGATCAGTGCACAGTTAAAACCAATTAAAAGCTTTTGAAATTGTTACCAAAGAAGCAGCAGCATTACAGTTTCACATGATTTAGTCACAATCATTTACGTATGAAGATGGATTGCAAGTTCCTCCCCCAAGTTATGACCTGTCGGTTGCAAGGTGTTGTACATAATGATATATTTAGATTCCAGTTTCCTCAAATCTAGCCACCTATTACCTCCCCTTTCGTTGCTTTCAATGCTGTCCAGAACACAAAATTTCATGACATTTGGGTTTTTGTTGTGTACATCAGAAAAATGCCTCGCTACAGGGTATTGTTGATTTTCATTTCTTATCGCCCTTTGGTGTTCCAAGATTCTAAGTTTAGCCTGTTTCGTAGTGCACCCTATGTAAAACTTATTGCAGGGGCACTCAAGGGCATAAACAACATACTCCGTAGTGCAAGTTAGGTGTTTTGTAATTTTGTGGGCCTCTCTTTCCGTTGACAATTTTATTGACTTGCGGTTGTTGCTGTACTTACAGGCTTTACATTTATGACAAGGGTAGAATCCTTGGATAGGATTAATTTTCTTTTTGTCTTTTATGAGTGTACTGCTCAATATGTCTTTTATTGATCTAGCCTTTCTGAAGGTCAGTGAGGGATTTTCATGGATCACATCCTTCACATCCTGATCAAGTTTCAGAGTTTCCCAATATTTGGTCAAAGATTTACGTAGTTTCCATGATTGATTACTGTAGGTGGTGATGAAGCGTACCTTCTCATCAACCGTACGTTGCTTAGGGACCAATAAGTCTTCCCTGTCCATAGCATTGACTTTTGTGAGGGCCTGCTGTATTACCTTTTTGCTATATCCTCTCTCAGAGAATCGTTGGGTCATAACTTGGCTTTCTTTGGTAAATCCCTCTACCGAGCTACAATTTCTCTTAGCCCTGATAAGTTCACCCATCGGGATACTGCGTATAAGACTTGGGGGGTGTCCACTCCCTGCATGTAGCAGGCTATTTCCGGCTGTGGATTTGCGGAATAGCGTGCTTGTTAGTTTCCCCTCATCAACCTCAAGTTTAATGTCAAGGAACTCTAGTTCTTTTTGGCTGATTACACTGGTGAATTTCAGATTCAGTGAATTAGTGTTAAGGATAGTTTCAAATTCGTGTATCTGGTCGAGGGTGCCGTGCCAGACACAGAAATGTCGTCAATATACCTCTTCCAGAGGATGACGTGGGCACTGTAGTGGAGATCTCCTTCACCACTAACTCCTCCCACCAGCCTAGGTATAAACACGCCAGGCTGGGGGCAAAGCAAGAACTAGAGTTCCTTGACATTAAAACTTGAGGTTTGATGAGGGAAACTAACAAGCACGCTATTCCGCAAATCCACAGCCGGAAATAGCCTGCTACATGCAGGGAGTGGGACACCCCCCAAGTCTTATACGCAGTATCCCGATGGGTGAACTATCAGGGCTAAGAGAAATTGTAGCTCGGTAGAGGGATTTACCAAAGAAAGCCAAGTTATGACCCAACGATTCTCTGAGAGAGGATATAGCAAAAAGGTAATACAGCAGGCCCTCACAAAAGTCAATGCTATGGACAGGGAAGACTTATTGGTCCCTAAGCAACGTACGGTTGATGAGAAGGTACGCTTCATCACCACCTACAGTAAATCAATCATGGAAACTACGTAAATCTTTGACCAAATATTGGGAAACTCTGAAACTTGATCAGGATGTGAAGGATGTGATCCATGAAAATCCCTCACTGACCTTCAGAAAGGCTAGATCAATTAAAAGACATATTGAGCAGTACACTTCATAAAAGGACAAAAGAAAAATTAATCCTATCCAAGGAATTCTACCCTTGTCATAAATGTAAAGCCTGTAAGTACAGCA